>NW_020222918.1:235264-266462 GCF_003070985.1 Temnothorax curvispinosus | reverse complement strand
CGAATCGATCAGGCACGTGTTTAAATTACAACTGACGCATTTTGAAAGAAATTTCTATACAGGTATTCTTAATTGCGCTACGTAGCGATAAGAAGGATTCAATCACGAAAATGTCGAGAATATTAATTCAATTTTTCTTCTCTTCGACAACTATATATATGAGTAAAGTAAAGAACTTCCGTTCGCGAAGAAAGTCGCACGAAAAACAGAAACACGGACCACTTTATAGATACAGTAAACGAGATGCATTAAAAAGTTCGCGAATTTCTTATGAATGAATGCATTAGGATGACAAAGCAAGACGTTTTCCGTCAAGCGCAGATGCTTCTCAGCGAGTGACATATATACCTTCATTTGCGTGTACTTGTAACTTTCTGACAAAAGAGAGGATCAATACGTGACTCTCTCGCGGATCTGTCGGTCCCAGAGGTTCAAGTTAAAAGATATAAGGTTTATTCAACGAGCGAGAGAAGATTTTGAAAAACAAGTATGCGTGTCCATTAAAACAAATCTATTAGACTTGCTTGCGCTCATCAGGATTCCCGCTTTTGTTTCGCTCCCCATTTCTCCGTTAAACGTAGAAATTTCAATTCGCGCGACAAAAGCGAATGGGGTCTTACTATTGCTCGTGACAATGTTACCCGTTTATTTGGTCGTGTTGCCCCGGATAGGTACCTCGTACGCGCGATGTAATAAAATCCCATCGACCAGACCACTTTCTCGAAACAAACTTGGCTTTGTTCGCCGACATCGACGACAACATCCTTTGTGCGCGACATTTATACACACGGAGAACGGAGAAACGAACGTCGGAGCCAATGACGGAGCCCGCCGAGGGTCGTCGTCGTCGTCGTTACCGTTGCCAAATCGGAATACCGGATCGTCGGTGACAGAAAATTAGGAGTAACGCGATCGGGGGGGAATTGATCGCGTCCGGCTAAACACTATTTCTGTGAGTATAATGTAACCGGACGACATAGGCAGCGCAGATTAATCGCAAATCTTAATCGCCCGGAGAATGGCGAAGATGGAGGCGCACCATTGTACAATTATACAATGCTGCTCTCACGTACCGGTTGATTAAAATACAAAGTTAAGGCAAGCCAGTTTATTTCGGGTTGCTGGTTGCTCCATTGTTCGTTTTATTGGAAACTAGCGGTTTAATTAGCAACGATTACACTATGTCAGTGAGAATGTGGCATGACTCTTTCACCCACTTAGATGCTTGCTAGATCATTGATTTCGAAGCTAAAGTTCAAGTTCCGAACACCTAAGTCATCTATTGCTCATTTTAAAATACGTAAATAAATGGCTTCATATTGATATCCGGTGTTTAAGCTGATTACGCGATCAGAATTTGATTTACGCCACTTTCACGGTAAAAGGCTCGGCTGCCGGCGGCATTTGGATCGATGCACACGATGGCAACCATCTCGAACGTGCAAAAACGACGACGCGGCCGCTTCTCCTTCGCGGAAATGCAGGTTGCGGTTGTAACCGCGCGATATCGCCTCTAGACCTAATGAAACTTTCATCCGCGAGATGCGGATGCGAGGCTGGAAAGGTTAGAAGTACAGCAATCGACCTGACCCATCTCCGATGCAATTAGTTCGGCAGACGGGTTTGTCGACGCGGATCCCGAAGGGGATTTCGCAATCGAGTTCCTTTCAATGATAAACAAGACAGTTCTCTATCCAGCAATTGATACGATCTATAAATAGTTCCAGTTTCTTATAATTGTCTTATTTTGTCGTTCGGATGGATATATTGAAAGTGCTTTTGACGAGCCCCTTGATCTGAATTTTATCCATTTTTAGAACTTAATTGCGAAAACGATATGAAGCACGTCGATAATGCAACATAAAACAATATATAACCTTTTTATAGATGATATTCAAAAAAGTGAAATTTAATTAATGTTGCATCATAACGAGTTAAGGGGAGCGTATATATTGTGCAAACAATTTCACCTAACGTTAAACGCGCAAACACAATTCAAATTTTGGTCATTAAATTTAAAATGGAACTTTGTGCCATTAAATCTCTAAAAATTGATATTTGCTTGCAAGTAGAATACATACAAATTAGCGCTAACATTACTTAACAACTTCTCCAATATACGATCTTTCAAACAACTATTCTAGATTCACTCGCGGTTCATTCCAAATTCAGTTTCATAAGTTCTAAATGGAAACGACAACCCGAAAGATTAATCCCATGAGCGAGAACGACCGTGATGGGCGTGGTCAATATTATGAAGATACTTGTAGGACCAAGCTCTTAGCGAGTTCTGTTTGTTGTGTCTGAAAACGGCGCCAATTAGCGCGGAAATCCATCTCTCTAAGGGCTCGGGGATTTCGTGCAGTCGAAAGGGTACGCCGTCGATGGCATCTGTTGGTGACGGAACGTCAGGCCGTGT
This sequence comes from Temnothorax curvispinosus, assembly GCF_003070985.1. Taxonomy (NCBI): domain Eukaryota; kingdom Metazoa; phylum Arthropoda; class Insecta; order Hymenoptera; family Formicidae; genus Temnothorax; species Temnothorax curvispinosus. The sequence goes on along the minus strand of NW_020222918.1, from coordinate 264,043 downwards.
CGTAATTGGGACGAATTCCTCGAGTGCCCTGCTCGCTTGTCGTTTCGACTGAAATCCCGTTTGTAAGGTTTGTACCTGGCACGCGATATTCCGGCAATTGCTTCCCGTTAATTGCTGCTCGCAGTAATACGGAAGTCCTACGCGCGTTCACGCGTTAGCTAACTGTCGAACTTGCCATACCCGAATATAACTCCCTTCATGTTTCAGGCCTTCAGAGTATTAGCGCAACTTTAAGTTGATTACATTAGTTCGCGATCTCAGCGCCGAAATTTAAAATGCGCAAGTTGGTAAACGATATCGCAGCGTGACTTAAATCTTTTTGTCTTTCAAATATTAAAAATATAATGATAAAGATATTCTTTATTAAAGCAGGCATTTGAATTGAATGGATGCAAAGTTTCAAACGTAATTTCTTTCATTATAAAACTTAATTTCGTTAGAAAAATCAATAAATAAAAAATTAATTTTTGTATTCATTAAGAACATATAAAATTAATGATTATCTAAATGCTACCTTAATAATTTATTACGACAAAGAGAGATTCAAATTCTTCGCGTGTCTGTTTAAGCATAATTGATGGATTAATTGTATATATAATTACTATGAATTATATATTACTACAATACCGGAAAGCCCTTTTCTCTACTAATCTTGTTTCCTCTTAGTTACGGATCAATTTCAGCGACGGACTTTTTATTTCACCGGCGTCTTACTCGCGGAAATGAACTCGCGTTGCTATATTGTCTTCGCGTAATTGCTATTTGACGCTCCAATTCGCGCGACGAAACCGCAGCAACCCCGGACGCGAAGGGCGATTATCTCGAAAACGGCGCTAATGCGAAGCGAGAAACGCCGAGCGCCACACGTGGGGCGTTGGTAATCTTCATTAACCGCGGTGGAAAGAAACGCGGTAATTAATGTCGCAAGATAACTAGAAATAATTTACGCGTCACGACCAAGCGGCACCGTTGAGTCGCTAAACGGCCATTCTTTTGCAACGCGAAAGCCGCGCGCTACTCTCGCGCATTCACGCCCTCGGCCGAGCGATTTAATCGTTGGTTAGTGAATCGTGATTCGCAAGAATAATTCGTGAGCATGAGTCCCCAACTCCGTTTCGCCTTTTGTTCCGCATACTTTTTTCGTGAGGCCGTGTGTGTCATCGGGATGGTGGGATATATAGGATTAGACTTATGGATAACGTCGCGAGAATGTAATACAGGCAACGAAATGAGCTGAAATATCACGTTACTCGCGAAGAGCGCTGGGTATCAAAGATATAATTATTTCGCTACAAATACGTGTTTCATTCAGCGTAATGTATGACGAAGTCCGCGTGCGGAGTCGCAATTCGTGGAATGTGTTGCCAGCCGGGTTGATGTTCGCGATGGTGCGTCGCGACCCTGCTTTTGCCGCGTCAAAAATTCACTTAATACCCTTGTATATATACGCGATGTATTTTGAATATAGTCTCATTACGATGCATTTGCGTAATTTGCCGCTTCGGGATATTTTCATCGGGTGGTCCAAATTATCACGCACTTCCATATTTCCTACGCTCTCTCGTCGTCTCGTATTCCAGAGTGAATAATAGATCTATTCGGATTCTGTGGTGAGTGAATGTCCGCGACGAATTCATGCGTATGACGGTCGAGCGATTTTCAAGCTCGAGGATCGTTCCCATCGCATTGTCGCGCGGTTTCGGTATCCGCCTCTCATTTCGAAAATCGTCGGATTTCGACGGATTTTCGATCGTAAGCTTTCCTTCGCACGAGCTATTTTTCGCCATCGCTTTTTCACGTGGTAAAAGCTTAACGTACAGAAAGCTATTCAACATTTAACATTTACAAAAGATTTAAAATTTACAAAAAGAGAAAAAAGATGTCTACAGTCGGCCAGAAATGCAGACTATTTCACATTCTTAATATTCTCTTTAAATAGAAAAATAAAATATTTGAGAAAAAATATTTTCTTCGAAGCTTGCGAGCAATAAGGCCGGGTGTCGGCGAAACCTTTTTGCGTCTGAATACCGTTTGAATCCAATTAAGCTTTACCCATCGTGAGCAACGAGGTACAGAAGCGGCACAAATGATGAACTTAAAAAAGGGGAGAAATCGCAACACCTTCGACGTCGGGAACGATCCTCCGTGCGTTTCGCACGTACGTAATGGACGTCGCTAATTGAATCGGATTCTGCAGGAAAAAGTCAGCTGAACATCATTGGCTTCTCTCTGTAGAATGCGATCCAATTGACGATTTGGGTACGAAAATCGAGCAAGTCCATCTCTTTTAACGAATAAATTTTAACATTCAATAAACGCAGTTTGTCGCTTGCTCTCAGAAATTTGACAGCCTCTAAATAAATTTTGTTCACGTGAACATTTTTATCAAAAATTAATTAACTATGAAATATATGTCACTTCTACAATTAAAAAATATGTTGCAACGCACTAGAATTAAAATTTCAAAATTATATTTTTAAATATGTTAACGATATGTAATTAAAATTTGAAAGTATTCGTTGACTTATTTAGAGAAACGTGTTGAATGATATCAACAAATATCTTAGCGACGTTCGAAAAAGAGCGGGCTTGTCCGATTCTGCACTTTCATGCTGTCCATTGCTGAAACGCATGTCCGAGGGACGCGCAGGGAGTGGTGTATGTTATGAAGTTACACGTACATAACACCGAATAGAAAGAAATAAAAAAAAAAAAAGAACTGAGGGAGATGAAAGAGAGGCAGACTCACCCAGCGTGGGCGTTGTGTAGTCCCAGCTCTCGGCATCGTTCTTGTAGACGTTGAGCTTTGTTGGCTGAAAAAGATAACAGACAACGATATATAAATACGGTTTCGAATATCACAAGAAATCAACGCGTAAATTGTTTTTTTTTTTTGTTTCGTACATCGGAAAAAATGTACCTCGATTGGAAACCCGCGATCGTAAAAAAAAGAAGATAGAAATGAAAAAATAAATTAAATGCAGTTACTAACAATACTAACTCGATTTTGTTACATGAAGGTATAGTATTTCTTTTCGGAATTTTCGGTCACAGCAATTATAGTCCACGAAAATTTTGTTTGCAAACAATGTCCTGTTGGAAAAAACTGCATACGCAGCCGTACAATGTTGTTATTGAAAGTTTCATATCGAGTTTCCATTGAATGAGGAATAGCAAGTTATCCATAACTCAATATCGCAATTTTCGAAGGTATACTGTGTAGCGCGTATCACATCCCCTTCGATTACAGCAACGAATAATCCGCGCTTGTTCTCAGTTGCCTAATGAATACTTCAGCGAATCTCCCGGGCATGCAAGACTATAATTCGATTAGCTTAAGCGACGCGAATCCCTAGGTGTTAAATAGAGCAGCTCTCTCTCTCTCTCTCTCTCTCTCTCTCTCTCTCTCTCTCTCTCTCCGCAGAGCCTCCGTGAAATTCCCCGAAACTACACAAGCGTAAATGATCGATCGTTTTGTCGGGATCGCCTCGCTCTCTCGTTAAAAGAATTCGCAATACGTTCGAGTATATCGTAATACCGGTATATGCATATATACGCACGACTATACGCAGAGCGCTTCTGGAGCGCTTTCCACGGTCGTAAAAACGTCACGCTTCAGGCTGAATTACCGTCACGGTAGATCTCGCCGTCGTCTACCGTGATAATAATTCCGCGAGTAAAACCCGGCAGGGAAAGTAAACCGGCGTAGACAGGGGAGATACACAGCGATCCAGCTTAGCCGCGTTTACCAACCGCGCCGAGCGGAAAAAGTTAACGCCTGCCCGCAATAAGTCGTCGCATTCCAGGCAGGCGCGGCGAACTTGGGACTCCGCCGCGCACTCGGGACACAAGCTTTTACAATTACATTTCTTGCCATTATAACCGCCATATAAAGTTACACGGTGACTTCGAATGATAACTTTGGAGCGTTACCTCGAAGAAGGCTTTATAGGTCACGTCACGGAAATATATCTTTGTCCCTCCGCGCTCGCTCAGTAAATTTGTTTTCTTATTTCTAGCCGCATCTGCGGTTCATCAATTTTTCCCGCGGATATCCTGAATTTTAGATAAAATGCGCAGAACAAATAGAATGAGAAATAACTTCCAAGCGCACTTAATTTGATGCAAGATTGAAAGTACGATACAACGAGGTTAATTTTAATGGAAACAAATTGCCCTAATAAATACTTTTTTAGTTAGGAAATTAAAATAAAAATTGCTCTAAAAGACAAGAAAATCGTCACCTCGATTTTATTTAGGTATCACCTTTTCCTTGCAAAAGTACTAAATGTAATTTAATCGAGTCTGGTTCAATATTTTAAAACAATTTTAAGCTCTCTTTCCTCTAACTCTTTTTAAAATTTAGGACAGTCAGAAGAATCAGCGCCATAGGGCAGAAAACCGAGAGAACAGAAGAGATTGTCAAACGCGGTCGCGAAAGTTTGCTCGCTTGCCGAGAAGCTAGACCTTTGTCACGAGAATTCACACCGTAAAAGATCAAGGAGAGAAAACCAAACGACGTCGTCTTCGTGCAATTGCATTGGAAGGAATGATGCGCAATTCTGTTCGAGTTAATCACGTTTAAGTGAGCTAAGTATGCGAACGCACATATTCATCGCGCGTAATACGCGCTAACAATAGCCGGGCCCGTTGTCTTGAGAGACATGTTAGTGTAACTACTCCATTTTTGTCATGTTTTTATTAAGAGAAATCGAGAGAGAGATGGAAGCTGCGAGAGCAAGACCTCGGCGAAAATCGCTCTTTTTCCAACGTCACCGACTAAATTACCCGGATATTTTTAAATTTCACGAAATATTTTTCTTCCGTGAACTTTCAGTCATCAGAGAGGTTCTTCCTCGAATATTAAACCTACCGATATACTGATTCTCTCTCCATAATTGAAAATAATTCTTGCGCGTATTTTTACATTTTTAATAACAACAATTTATGACATAAAATCCTAAAAATTATATTATTTCAGTACCAGTACGGTTAAATATATAATTTTATTTAGAGTTGATCTTTCCTCTCCTCTCTGTCCTCATTTTCTTAGATATATTATTCTATAAAATATTTCTCTAGCATAAAGAGAGGGAACACTTTCAATATATATTTCATTGTATGCCGCAGATATCCTTATTTCTCGTATTATATAGCAGGTTCTATTTCCGTGCAATCGATCGGCTCATTGCACGTGTAATTTCTGGGCAATCTTGCTGCAATTTACAGGGAGTTACAGTTACACGTGCGCTCCACACAGAGTAGACGCATATAGTACGCGGCGAATTTCTTTCTGGAGGACCAATGATTTTTCATATAAACACTGCACGTGCCGCTATTGTCGTATCATTAATATTAATTGGGGATTCTTCCGGAAAGGAAGGGAGGGCGAAAGAGGGGAACACACCGCTTAAGTTCGAGGAAGAAACTATTTTGTAGGTATGAGGATATTCGAAGGTTTGCGTGCGCAAGAAGGTATTCTCAAAGCCCTCTTCATGCCACGTTGAAATTTTCACAAGCTTAGATTGCTAACCTACGGTGTTGAAGTCGCTTTGAAGTCGCCGTGAGAATTATTCAACAGGATACAACCCTGATGTAGCTGCTACCACCCTTATATTTCGGGCTTAATCATTTTCCCCCGGTGCGCATGCAATGCAGAAGGCTGACCTGTATCCTCCCGCGCGCCCGGAAGAGGGAAATTAGTTCCTCTTTATTACGCCGAGGTGAGGTAATGCCGTTTACTTCGCCTCGGTGTTAGCCGCCCCGGCATTAATCCACGTAGAAAGTAACTTCGTATCTCTCTCTCTCTCTCTCTCTCTCTCTCTCTCTCTCTCTCTCTCATTACGTCACTTGCAAGTAACTGCAAGAAATTGTCTGAAGAAAACGTTAACTTCTGTAAAAAAAATGTATGCAAAATCATTCTGGAATTTCTTTTTAGGAATAATCACCGTCAATTTAGTATGTCTATGTACTTTATATTGCGTGTACATTACGTATAAATTTATGCCATTAATAAATATCTCTAGAAAATGTTCTCGAAGGAAATTCCAGGGTAATTTTTTTTCTCCTCTTTTGGCCACACTCAGATCTAACGCACAGCCCTTGCGTTTTCTCTCATCCGCGGCATTTATAATTCAGAAGAGGAACCGAACTCTTCTCTGGCGGATATGCAGTAGCAAATGGGGCAGACTTTCTGCGTGCCGCAATTGCAGCACGACCGGGAAAATTATTAAAGCCGGAAGATAAGGCGGCGCTATGTAGTAGCGCAGTTGAATAATTCAAGTGACTCGAAAACGCTAATTTCGCCGGCGGGAGAGAGAGAGAGAGAGAGAGAGAGAGAGAGAGAAGGAGAGATATTCGCCTCGTCGGAGCACCTCATTTCGTCTGACGACGGACGAGCCTCTTCTTATTGGATTTGGGACGTTGAGTTAAGCATTGAGAACTGTGGGCGGATTCAGTGCGCGAGTGCATTATAGTGCAGTCAGAACCGATTTAGAATTAGAATCGATGCTTCACGACGCGCCACGACAAACAATTATGCCAGTTTTTTTTATACGATTTATATCATAACGAAAATAATAATAGCGGCGTGTAACGATAACACTAACGCAAGAATGTACCAAAAGAAACGTAAAGAAATATGTAATGCGATTGTATTTTTATTTGGAATTATTTACTCGAGAAGCCCGGCTAACAAATTCTACTTGGCCTCGTAAAAGTTTCAGCCAATCCTAAGAACAGCACTCGAACTCGAAGAAATGTAAACCCGCAATTGGTTTCTAGATTGCGGCAACGCGAAAAAGCTTTTCCAATTCACGTAGAATATCGCTTCGCGGGTCTATACAGATTGTCGTGTAGTGAGTTATTTAGCTGGCCTATATAGGATATTCTACAGGGTTTCTGTCGATCTTAATCTCAATGATAGTTTACTTAATCAATACCTTGTCGACACAGCATATCGGAGCGCAAATATTTCGCAAACTATGAGCGTGCACTTTATTATACGCTTGAATTTAAGCGAATTTCACCGTTTTTTTCCCAAGTTATAATTTTTGAAAGATTTAAAGACTGCATTAAAAAAAGTTGCAGCGTGATCGTTTTTCAAATGTCTACTATGAAAAAAAGTCCCGGATAATCTATATACCTATAATTTCCTTTATAAACCTGCGAGATATACCATTTCAAGGATTTAAAATTTTTATTCTGTAAATGCTCTGGAATATAATGAAAATAACATAACGCTGAACATCACGAGATTACGCAAAAAAGAGATTGTGTAAGCTAACAAAAAATAAAAAAAAATAAAAATAAAAATAAACTGTATTAAAATTTTATTCCAGTTTAAAAGGAAAGCAAAGTAGTCTCGCAGAGCTTTCACGACTGTCACGATAAAATTGCAAGTATCGCGTCTAGAATTTTTTCCAAACGCTTGAGTAGCGATAGCTGCTGAATAGCGAAGGCCTTTTCCGGAATTGAAACGCCTTTCTCACATAAAACTTCTTTTCATCTGCGATCCCTTGAATAACACATCCAAAAATCGGGCCGATTTTCTCCGCTGCAATCTATGGAACGGCACCATTGGCTGGATTCATACCGCGGAACGGAAAACGCGAAAAGCATGGACCATTGTTTCGCGCTGAACGTCGTTCTCGTAACGAGCCAACTGAACTCTTATTGATCCGCGAATCAGACGGCGCGTTACTGATTTATGATCGTCGGCGAGAGCAAAAACGGATCGCTCCGATGCCTCCATTCCCGTTCCCGTTGTATACCGTATATTATAACCGCTCTTTTTTGACCCGCTTTCAAATCTTCGCTAAAAGACTTCCTCCCCAAAAAATACCCGGCAAAAAAGGTGAGAATGAAAAATTCTCTCAAGAAAAATGTTTAAAACCTTCGTGTGAAAACAATTTCAAAAATCATATAATCGCCCAATTTTCCATCGCGATTGAATATAAAATATCCGCGATTGAAAATAATTTTGTATATTCTTTTCTCTTTGGAAACACTCGTAATGTAATAGAGAAAAAATGTATACAGTAATGTATTTTGGAAACATCTTGCACCGGAAACACATTACATTCACAAAAAACAATACATAACATAAAAAAAGAAATAACATTTTGATTCGTATCATTTGATATTTTACGTACATTGGCTAGTTTAATAAAATCCTTACGTCGAGTATCGTCACTCTCTCGTGTTTTCTCAGGACGGAATATTTTAAATTGTTCAACCGCTGCTATATCGAATCTCATACGCGCGAAACGTATATACGTCGTGAATTGCCATGGGTGCGCATTTCCCTTTTTTATTTCAACCGTAAGCAGCGTGGAACGTGATGACCATTTTGCACGTGCGGAAATGAGGATGCCGGGGGGGGGATTCGTGATTCCGTCGAATAAAGGAAGATGATACCGCGCGCCAAGTAAGCCGCTTCGCGAAGACTCGCAAGCGTAATCTGCCCCCGAGTTTTCGCAGCCGCGCGCCGAAGAACATAAAACGAACGCGCGCGAGTTGAGAGCCGAATGAACGAGTGGGGATTTCGTTGGCCGTTCGTTGGTAGCCGTCGTCATAAAACTCCGATAGCTTTTTTCAGTCCTTTACGATCTTGCTTTTATCTCTTTTTTGCGTTTTCCTGAAAAATGCGTTCAACGACGCAGCGGGAGAAATAATTAACGCCGCGAATTAAACACTCCGCAATGATATTAACTTCTTTTTCTTAGCCTCGCCTTTGTATATTTTGTTAACGTGATCGTTCACAGTGTTCACGTTCTTGAGCTCTGCGTGTAATAAAGAGAATCACGTTGTAGTTCTTGAATATCAGTTTAGCAGAAAACAAACTTGATATAAAAGTATTATGCGTTAAATAAAAGATTACGAGAAATCTGAAACAAATAACAATAGCGATAAAGAAAAGTTACATAAAGTAAGTGAACGATCACAGTTCCATAAACATCGTCCTGATAGACAATATTATTTATTAACCACGAGCACACTTACGATAGCGGCAGCGCGTGTTTGCATGCGATAAAACGTCTAAGAGTGTCCATCACTCGAGTCTCGACAGTTTGGCAGGCTTGACGAGCGGCGATATATAAAATTCGCCTCTGATACCGCGTAGCGATGTGCTTTTATCTCTCCCCTGTGAGTCGCTTCGATGGAAAAAGCCAGGAAAAAAAAGAGGAAAGAGAAAAAGAGAGGGAAAGAAAGAGAAAGCGATTGGAAACATACGAGCTGCCCCTTTTGTTCCGCAAACTTTTCCGCGACGAGCGCTTTTTCTTTTTTCTTTATATCGGTGCAACGTCATCGATGTTGAAGGTTTGTTCGCGGCAAAAGAATACTCATAAATCGAGGTCTATGATCAGCACAAATACAAATTCATTTATCGTACAAACTATAAAATATCCCAAATGTATAAAAAATATCTGAAAGTAAAAAAGGCTTTCAACGTTGAGAATAATCTTTACCCTGTATCAACAAATTTTGGCGTACCTGCTTTTTATAGGTATACATTGAAGTAAAATATTGCCCTCGGTCTGGCACAACGACATATATATAATCGCCACAGATCTTAAACGCGCAATTGATTCAAATAGTAATTACAACGCAGCCTCTCGTAATTGTCACATGTACACAGGGCTGCTGCCTCGAACTCTATTTAGACTATTTCTGATTCGGAGTCGTAAATATGGCACGCGTCACATATTTCTCGTAGCGTGCGATTTAACGTCTAATTTCGGTTGTCAGCACCAAAAGTCCAGCGGGACACGCGAAAAAGGAATTTATACCCGCTTATTCGCGCCTCAAGTACCTGTGACGCCAGCACACGCGTACATCATGCCTAACTTACTTATACTTTACTATTTTAGTATTCGGCCCTTGCGGATCTCTCAAATTGACTCTCAAACTGCAAACTGCCTGTTAAAGCACACCTTAAAGTTAAATAAAAAATAAAACTCTGTCGTCTATGTCCCTGAAGCTATAAACTCGTGAAAAGTCATTCATTTTCGACGGTTTATGACCCGAAAGCCATCGAAATTTCTATTAAAGAACGAGCGATTTTATATTAGGGAAAATTTCGCTATTTATTGCTAAGATTTACTGCCTGGTTAACGTTCATTTTCTCGCAGTTTGAGGTATAATATCGTATTCTTGCTTCATTTCGTCGGCAAGAATGAGACGCGCGTTCCCGTAAACGACGCGGAAATTATTTTCGCAATTTTAAGACGCACTCTCCCGCGCCAACTCTCGGAAATCACCCGGCCGCGTTGTCAGTCCTGTCGAATTTGTCACGCCCGCGGCCAATTTTCGCATCAGCCAACGCTCGCCAATGCACTTTTGAGCAATGCAGGGGGATGACTCACGTCAACCGTGATTCAACGGCACGCGTGTATCCGCGAAAATTAAGTCGCCCACGTAGAAACGCGCGCGAATCCCGAAATCTGTCGAAATCGCGGCCAGATTTATTTCAACGCGTCCATCGTCGCTGTCAAAATCGTCATATCGTCCTTATCGTGCACAATGAATGAAACCGATGAAACGGAAACAACTGTATGTGCGAATAAAGACGAGCTGTATATTCAGGCATAACCGCACAGATAAAATAATTGTACGCATATTTATATCTACATATATACTTAACTACATTATTTTTATATTTTATTAATATCGCGATCAAAATAACTCCGAACGTGTGGATTTAAGATGAAAAATCTTTTCACAAGGCGTGCCAAATTTTCGCGTTCGCATGCGAAAAATCTTATTTCCTATCGATGCACATATAGAGTAGCAGCGGCGCAAATTTCGATGCAGCTACAATCTCGATCGAATATTAATATCACTCGCGATCTTTCGTTCCAATATTGGGCATATCTATTGGAAATCGGTATTCACGCTGGCGCTGGATAAAGAGAGTGAATCAAAATGAGATATTTAGACTGCTCCATATATATGTGTTTTGAAACTATATAAGCTCAACTCCCACGTAACTTTTGATGAAAGGTTCCGGGGATATCCGGCGCGGATTACAATACATGTTTTATGGAGAAATGATAATCAGTTGTATTAAATTCTCATCTCGCATTGACGTCCGCCTGCATCAAAGCTGCAAATGTGATTTATTGCCAAAAGCGATAGATACCGTCGTGAACGGTGCGTGGGCCGCGTTATTTCGGTTATAACCGGTTGCGAATTAACGGCAGCCGTATTAATTACTACAATTTCTAGCCATCCCCCGCGGCGACGTTGCTATACGTAATACGTTCCGTCTATATTGCGTGCTGTCCGTCGCTTGTCATAATGGACCGGCGAAATGGAATGCGGTACGGTCGGTAATTAGCAAACTCTTAAATTTGCATATCAGGGAAAATGACGGAGCCTTGAGACAGCGTATTGCATTCAGCCATGATGTTCCGAGGAAATTGATATGCATGTAGAGCATCGTAAAATGGGTGTTCCAATTAATGATTGATGTAATACGGTCTGCATTATATCACAATAGTTAACTCATTCTACAAACCTTATTCTATTTTATCTTGTCCTAATTAACGGAATACTATCGAATATTGTACTGCATTGTGTCGTAATTAAATAAATGCGAGGGAAACTGAAGATGCAGAGCTATTGATAGGAAAGGAATGAAAAGAATTTCCCAAAACAATTTTTAAAATTAATTTAACAAAATAAAATTGACACCCACATAAAACATTACTATTTCTCCCGAAACAAATAGAAAAAGTTAAACTGTTATACTGTCGCTTCATTAAATCCACTCGCTCGTTTTGTGCGTGGGTTTATTTTGCATGGAATTTCTTTCGCCTGCATATTTTAAACTTAATCTAAACGTTCACACACAAGGTATACACGTACATTTGCACGGGGCTATACTACATGCGGTATATCTGCATGTAAATATTCATATACATTTATTTATAAGAACGTACGCGCGTGGGATGCGAGTAATGCGGTCTGCGAATAATGCGATATGTAAATGCTTAAACATTTACCGCGGGTATACACAAAGAGCGATGTCTTCGTTACAATCTCCATTTATGGGACATCGGAAAATTTCGCAACAATGTTCGGTAATTGCCAGTCGCACCATCGCTAGAACTTCATTGGAAACGGCGAAATTCTCGCCCACGTTCTATATAATTCGAAGAATTCCGGAAATTTCGAGTAAAAAGAATCGCGATAAAATATGGTATTTTGGGATCCAACAATTTCAGCTACGTATACTACAAGCTAAATTAAAAAGTTTTAATAAAATTCAATCAAATCAGTAAATGTGGAATTGTTTACCATTAATTAATAAAAACGAGAAATAATCAACGCGATATATGATACAGAATCAAAATTATTAAAAATATTTTAAATTTATTAAAAAATCATAATATATCAAGTAAAGAATTTATAATATTTACACGTAATATTACTTTATCAATATTTCCGTAAAATCATATTGACGTTTCAATATAAAATTAATCTTGATTTTCAATTAATAATTTTCGTCTTGTGGTTAATAGAAATTAGAAAATCTATTCCAAAATTTTAAATGCTGTGTTTATTACCCAATAAAATTGCAAACTCGAATATAACATTCAGTGCGTTGCATCGAACGGATATATATTGGAATTTCAATGACCAGACTAACTTCTAAATAAACCACTGCTCGTAACTATCTAATTACAAACGTTAACTCGAAAACGTCAATGCATCGCGTTCGTTGCGCCGTGCATGTAGAGCGGCATTCCAAAGCTCCGATCTGCGGTTAACTGTCACAGCTGATAGCTACGGCCGCACTGCATTAATCACGATGTTGAGATGGTGCCAGAATCACCGAGAGCCGAGCGAAAGGCTCCGTAAACAAGAAAATTTGGAGAACAAATATAAACCGCTAAAGAAACGGCTCTTCCGTCAATTTACTTTGTTATTACGCACACACGCTCGCTACGAAATGTGCAAATTCAAGCATAATCTCGGTTAAATAGCGATAAATTTACTCCTGCCTACATTTACTCTAGATAGACCTGGCATCTATTTGTAATACTTCTTTTTACAAATTATCTGAGAAACGTTCTCTTATTGCATACCGAAATTTACCTGTCATCAGATGTTGACTGTATCTTACGCAATAACATCGTCGGAGCAGTTTTAAAACCACTATCGATGTTCGTTAGTATCGTTATAACGTGAATTTACGGTCACGTTAAATGTACTCCATCTCTCGCGGGTGTAATACCAACGTTTTACCGACGTTTACGAGATATAAACGAATTTGCGTTTGGATCAGACACATTGCAGCGTTGCGGCGGGCGTCTCGCGATAATTTATACAAAGTTGAAAGACGTCTCTTTCAAAACAATCACGAGAGAGAATACGTTGTTCGTTTTTATCATTGCAATCTTTCTTCTTTTGGCTCTTTCTTCTAATTTATGCCGACTGCTGTCAACCGACGGTTGAAAATACCATACAGAGTATAATGCTTCTTCTCTTATTTAGCGCAATTTCAATTTCGATTCAAATCTTAATAAGCTCATACATATGCGGAGCGTTTCTGCATCGACCAAACTTCCGTCAGATTCGCCAATTTAGAGTCAATTTTTCTCTCTAATAAGAATTTCATAGAATCTTTTTCCGCAACTTCTTAGCTTTCCGTGGCTGATTTTAAAATTTATCTTATCTGTTCTCCACGAAGTTTGGATGACTTCACTAATGAAGGAAGAGACGAAGAGACGCTATTCGCAGACGGTGGACGCACGTGGCCGAGGCCGGGTACTCGCCGGAGTACCTTCGGAGGTAAGGGAGGTAAGAATATGCTAACGAAGCACGTCGTCGAACAATGTCTATTTCTGAAACAAGCGTGAAACATGACGCGAGAGCGAAGCAACCAACGTTTGCTCGCGAGAACCTTCTCATCGAGCGCGCATTTACCGAACATTTTCGGGTCACGCGCCTGTAACTCCCTCGAAGACTTCGTCGCTCGCCCGCTTCGACGTCGCGCTCGCAAATAAAATCAGTTCCGCCTCTCGAGACTGACTCGGAGCGCCAATTACGACGAAGCCATAACTCGAGCACACTCGGACGTAATTGTTAGAAAAACTCGTCTCGTCAAAATGATTGGTTTATATCAACGTTGCCCTCATGGCATTCTGCCGTTGATTGCCGCGATGAAGATACACTGATAACTTATTCGAATCGTTTGTGATAATTGTTAAATAAAAATTTAATTAACCTATTGCAGCCAGGAAATTTTCCACGGCGTTAACTATTCTAAGTGTACGGTGCACGCGCGAGTTTATTTGAGATTAACGCGAGGCAAATTGCGGCGCGGCGCGGCACGAAACGCGTATCAAGTAATCTGAATACTTTTTGTGTGTGTTGCTACGTATTTCATTACCGTACTTTCAGAGAAAATCTTGATTTCGTATAATAATATTATAAATCAAACCAAATCAAAAACTTTTACTACGCCTATAATAATATAATCAATTTTAATTAAATATAAATAAGTGTAATAAAGCTTAATTAAAAAGAATTCGATATTAGTCTGTTGCATATTCCAATACAAGTCATGTAGTTGAGTAAATATTGAGTAGATAAAATGTAACTGATTTCTACATTCCAATATTTGCATTTGCTGCACGTGGGTGTTTTGTCCAACATAACTTCAGATAATTAACTTTGTGTCGTAGATTAAAATAGAAATGTCAATCTATCGACATTTAATTTGTCAATAAATATTGTACGGGCAATAAACAGAATTTAGTTATATAAAGAGTTAATAAAATTTTATGTATACCTATTTCGATGCAGTAGTACGTCCGGTACACTCGGAGTTTCTTTTACCTGCTTTACGTAATTTTGACATCTCTTACGCCCGAGAGAGTATATTGTCGAATCGCAAAGTGGTTTCCAATTCAAATTACAAAGGTGAAACTCAAACAAATGCCGCCCACGCGTTCAGATCCTACGAATTGCGCACTTCCTTTTTCCTCTTCCTATGTAAAACCACCGCTTCTTTCGTGTAAACATAAATGGGCGCGCGGGTGGAGTAGCACAAGGAGGAGAGACAGGGAAGGAGTAAGGGGGACCGAAAGAGTTATGGGTCGTTAGCGAACTTTAGTGATCCGCGAACGTTTTCGGCCACGTCCAGCACCACGCGCGCGTGTGCACGCGATGATGTTTAAAGCATCTGGCGATATTGCCGATGCAACGATGATTCGGCTTCACTTTGTGGCAGTTAAACAAACTTTCTCAAAAGTTTAAAATTAATAGCGATGGCAGTAATTGCTATTTCAACTTAAAAGACTGATGATATTGCAAAATATTGTTGAAATTTAATCTCAAAATTAGAATTTCTCATAATTTTGTTAGACTATCCATGATTGATTGCTACACATTTTACGACAGTTCAGATAAATCCCTACGGCAAAACGATAAAAAAAAAAAAACGATACAACTCGTAGCGTCTCAAATTTACGCAATAATATGTAAACTGTCTGTTTTATGTTCGAAAAAGTCTTAGTTAATCTAGAAAAAGAATTTTTACGAGCTTTTTTATTAGATAAATAGAAAGATAACTCTTAATCCCCCGTGGGGTTGCAAGAACTTCCGCTTACACGAGCATTTTTATCATATAATGTATCTTTTAAAATGAGTCCTCATTTCGTATTAATAGCCCTGCCTTCAGAAACAAAGTATTAGTGAAAAAAACATAAAACTATTTTAGATTTAACACATGCGTTTTATCCATCAGAATATAATGTTGTAGAAAAGTTTAACGCCATCGTCTCCGCACTCCCTCTATCTTGTACTCCAAAATTCGATCGAGTTACTACTTTCGAAATTGGCATTTAAATAAATTTAAAGTACATGGCGTAAAATTAAAAATACTAACACTATTTCGCACAATTATACACAAATGTTTTTCCCTCGCGATCCCGGAAATGTATTTCTTACCCGGAACGACGAGATAGCTGAAGTGCAAACCTGCTTACGCGATGAAATAGTATTTTTCGCCGCGCGAACAGTTCCTCGCCCTTAAACGCAAGCGAGATATTTCAAAGATGCATCTCGCGCAGTTGTGGCGCGACGTTTCTGCGCTAAAGCACGTTCCAGCCGGTCGTATCAGCACGAAATACGGTATCTATCCTCGCGAAGCAATGAAATTTACTACGTCGATCTTGCTGGCGCCACCCTGGGCGCATGTGGGGTGTAGAAACTATGAGCCGAGGCACGCAGTGAATTGTAAAAACGTGATATAGAAAATATCCTGCAGAGCGTATGTTACATGAATTTAAATAAGCCAGCGGTTATGTTATAAATGTCCGTCCCGCGATAGAGAATTATATTGTAAGGCCGGAAATTAATAACGCCGAAGATAATTCCGTTCCTATCGTTCCAAAATATTTTGCTTCGCGCGTCGCGATTCAACAGTGGATATTAATTGCGACGGAATCGACCGGAAATTGAAACGCGTCGTGTTGCAGCGGCGCGATGGGAATCATTCATAATTGCGCTACATCGCGTTTATTTACGGGCCATGTTGCAGGTAAACGTAGTTTAAACTTTTTCATGCGTCCCGCGTTGCCTCTCAAATCGGAAAATTAACAACGTCAATATTTATTAATGTAACAGCGTTACGTTAACGTAACATGGCATATTTCCGTGTAATCTTGGAAATTGTCCATTTTTATCGCTCTGACACGTGAATCAATAATAATAAAATTCTGTATTTCAATCAATTTCGATCGGATTTTAGCATTCGTATTTCCGACTTACTGAACTATTCTTCTTCTTGCCAGTCGTAATCTCAAACTGGGAGAGCTAGGCTCCTCGACAACTTGTGACAGTGCAGTAGTCAGCTAAGGAAAATTACCGTGACCCGAGCCGCCGCAGCCGAGGAAATTAATTATCCGATGCGTGGCACCGACATTATCGGTCGAAATCGAAGAGTGAATCTTCGTTAGCGCCCATTGTGACTGCTATATGTAGGTTAATCACTTCGCGAAATTCGCCGCAAGACGTTACCTCCCCCGTCACGTCATCCATCGCCGACGGCGAATTTCGGCCACTAGTTGCTGGCGAAATCCAATTCACGTCCGCCTGTCACGCCGGCAGTCGAGCGTTCGTCGTGATCTTTTTTTCTTCTTGTTCGTTCCGGCGCGACGCCCCGCTCGTCGTGACGAGTTTTACACGCTCGCTCGCTCGGCCGGGCCGTTTTCGGTCGCGAAACTTTCCAGTCCACGTGGGACTGTCACGAAACGGGCCAATAAAATCGCATTAAATCCGCAGTGGGATCTGCCCGATTCATTCGCCATCCCCAGTGCGCGCGCGGTGCGGTCGATTCGGCTCCGTCAAATTGACCCCCGCGAACGATGTCCGAGCGTGTCTACTTTGAATCGCCCGACTGGTCCCACCTGGAAACGGACGTCCCACCTGCATAGCCGTGCGCCGACCTCGATAATTGCGTTTCTCGTTTGTTCAAGCTAACGTTCGGCCGGCAATAAAAATTGTCCGACATCGCCGGCGGAATTGCGTGCCAGCACTGCGCGACGAATATTGCCCGTTAACCAAATTGCCACTAAAATCAACTAGTCGTCATAGTTTCACTTTTTCACAAAACATCTGTTTTATGTGAATTAATTGATAGCTGAATTAATCGCGCTGGAGCAAAAAAAAAGATAGGTAATACGTTAAAACTTATTATGCGATGTAGGGCCGGTTGTTCCAACTTGTTGGTAAGCTAACTAATAGTTAAATCATATGTCTATCTTTGTCTAATGTAAAAGATAAACAAAGACATATATATGATTTAACTGTTAGTTTACCAACAGGTTGGAACAACCAGCCCGTAATGTTGTTAGCTTACAGGTAAATAATATCCTTCAGATATTTTCTCTCTTTGATTTTTCCACACGATTACCATCTCTTTGATATCTTTCTCGAAAAAGACAAGGTTTTAATTACTCTCCAACTGTACTCATTAGAAGAGATTGGAGTGCTACAAAATCTGGATCAACCCACTCGTCGGCCAGAGACGGAGATAATGAAGGTGCCGGATGTCACGTAACAGAATAAATACTCAAAACAGGCCACAATTCCGTGATTCAAACGTGATTCTCGCGAGATGAAGTTTGTTGAGGGATTCGGCTCACGATCGCCCACGGAAAGCCTCACGAGCGTGAGAACTGACTTTCCCTCTTCTGTTTCCTCTCCTTGTTGCACCGCCCGAGAGATTCGTTATCGTGCAACCCGACTTCGACCAAGGGCGTGTCTAATGCCACCGTGCATCGATCCGAGGAGAGCGAAATTGTTTTCCGCCGATCCTTACGTAATGCGACTCCACCCTCTCGACAAGCAAGCACGACCGATTTGCATGTTTGCATAACGCGACTACTGATTTTCGCGAGAACGCAGAAAATTGGGCGATGTCACGAGTTACCGAGGATTTATCGAAAGAAGGATCTGTAATAGAACATGTATGGGACGCTTTTTCTTGAATACGTCTGAAAAGCAAAATGAAAAACCTCAAACATAATGTCGATTAATGTTGCTAACTAATAAATGTGTATTTCTTTAGTCTATTTCTTTTTATAGCAAAATATTGATCTTTTATGACTGATTGACGTTGCGCTAAAGTATCACAAGGTTTGCGAAAAAGACTCTTGCATCAGCCTCTTGTCAAATATTAACTTCGAAGATTAATGCCTTTGACCGAGCTCAGAGACTTGAACATATGTTTGGCAAACAGCTTACTGAGAAGATCTATAGAAGTTTCTAAATTTCTCGTTCTTTAAACTTCTTTAAACTTACAACGGCCATATCATTCTATGCATCTTCTTAATATTAAATAATCATCAGTTGATGTTTCCATTTAGTTCTCTTTATTAATTTCAATGACTATGCTGCTGTAATATTTTAAAATTTAAAATATTAATGTCATTTTCGACAGCAGAAAGGAGAAAACAGCTTGCGGCTGATATTTATTTTTAAACTTCTAAATGACGTCGTTGAATAAATGTAAGCTACCGAAATAATGCGCATGAAATAAATACACTTCCAGCGGTGAATTAAATTGAAGATTAAATCTTCGAATCCGATTTGAAAAACTCATCAATCATCCTCGCGTCAGAAATGCCGAATTTATGATGAAGTCGGAGGACCAATCGACGCCGATAGCGCGAAAATTGTTCGACGGATGTAGGTCAACTTGGAAATAGCGAAACCCGCCGATGAAGTCCATTGTCGTGCCGATTAACATGCCGACACCACCTCCGGTGATCTCGAACGAACCACTTTGCTCGCACCGCGTCGCAAACTTTCGTCGCCCCGTAATAACGCCTCGAGCGAGGAGCAGAGGTCTCGCCGATGTGCTCGGAAAAGCTGTCAATTAATCCCGTAAAATGAGGAAAAAGAGATCTCTCGCATCCGATGAGATTGGCAAAATCTTGCACTAAAATCCCCTTATCTTTTTACAGGGAGCACGGAGACACATTTAAGCGGCTTAATCTAATTTTAAGATACTGGACATTTTCGCTTATCTGTCCTTCGCGAATTAATGACGACTGTGTGCTTATCGACGGAAAAACATACGTCGAATACCATTTTCCGCGAATTATTTTCACTCATGCTAATTGCGTTTGCGTTTCTCTTGTATTCGCAACGTTATGCAAATGTTTAATTATTCATCGATTTTCTCATGCATAACAAATTTATTTCCAATCGATAACGAGAGATTATGTGTTGGGGAATTATGGGATCGCAGCTTTTAAACACGCCTCCCGCCCATGCGGCGTTTCGCAACTGAAATTCCGATGAATTGGACAGCGGAGAACGTTTGAAAACGTTTCAACGTGGCGGCTGATTCGCATTAAGAGTAGCCCGGCATCGTGTAGCAGTCATAAGTATCGCGAATTAATCGGTGGCAAATGAAGTGTATAAGATTGGCTGTGGTGCATCGGTCCGACGCCGTCTCTGTCATTTCAACGTCACGTGTCTGAAATACTCCGTCTATATCCGTCACTGCCCGACACCAAGCGGCTCGCATCAAGTATAACAGCAGTCGCGCTTACGTACGTTCGTATAGCCACCAGGGCCGCTTTAATCCTCGAGCGAATACTCAAAAGCGTTCGCGTAAATACCAGTTAGTGTTAACCAAGACTTGCGATTGAGGCTTAATTTTTTTTTCAACGGAAATAAAAGACTCGAAAAGACTGAAAATAAAAGACTCGAGTCGATTAAACCCCGGCACGGATTTTAACCGATATTTATGGGGATCCACGTTCCCGATGTGGATTTTGCCCGAACGAATCTATAAATTATTTATTTTTGGCAATTCTTGCTTCGCGCCATTTAATTATAAAATTTACGCTTGCGTCGATATTATTAATATATATAAATCCAAGTATCTTAAGGCGGCCCTGTGCGCTACGGTGTATGACCGATTTCCGCGTGAGATCGTGTGGGTGGATGGATGAACGGCACAACCTACGCGTGTTGTCCTGCTATCGGTTGAGATGCGCCAGAATTCCCGTTATTAATTCCGTACCGGAATCTCCCGTCGCTATAAATAACGAATTCTTCAAACCACGGTGGCACGATCTGGCGAGTTGAATAGATACACCTTGCTTCGCGCAGAATAATCGTCGATAATCGAAGAAAAGAGCGGATAAATATAATATAAGTATACGCGAGAGATTTTAGATTTTGTCATCCTGTTGACTGTGGAAACTCCGTAAACGCGGAAAGTTCTTTCGTAGAATTTACCTGGAGTTTGTTGACAAAGAGTTTGAATCGAGCTGGAAGATATTTTCGTAACTTTCCACGAAGATAAGATAGTTACGCGTGTAAGATGTTACGTAATATAATCGTGTAAACTCGATTCTCCGTGCTTCAAACGTCAGGTCTTCGGGCCAAAGATCTCGGCCGCGCGAGTCATCTGCGGCGGATAAGGATCAACCGAGAAAATTTCGATAAACACGAGATTCCG
Organism: Temnothorax curvispinosus; assembly: GCF_003070985.1. Lineage (NCBI taxonomy): Eukaryota > Metazoa > Arthropoda > Insecta > Hymenoptera > Formicidae > Temnothorax > Temnothorax curvispinosus. The sequence continues at coordinate 243,048 of NW_020222918.1, read as the reverse complement.
TTTTATTCCGGTCACACAGTCAGCGCCGTCCTGCTACGTGACTAGGTATACGACGTAAGGCACGCCGGCGAGCCAAAAACGTCACGAAATTTCATCGCGATAACGGCGCGACTTCTCGAATCGATGCAATTTTCCTTGCAGATATCTTACGTAACGGGATGTTTTGGACAGCCGAATTGAGGAAAGATTCGCCGAGTTCAATAGGACGTTTCGAGTGAATGGAGATTAAAGAGTGATGCCGAACCGTCATGATTCCCCGAGGATCCTTTTAAAGCGAGTATCGAAGACAATTCGTCACTCGGTCCGGGAACTTTTTCCACGGCATTTTTATTGTTCACCCGAGACGGCGGCGGCAGTCACCCATGAGATTAACAATCTAATGGACAAATTTCGAAATTAAATTTCGATAAAAAGACTCCGGAGGTGCAGGCGTGGGATTGTATCTTGTCAAGAAAGATATCAGATGTCGAAAATTTGCAACGAATATCAAATCTTGATAAAAAATACCTATTTGCAACGTTTCTAAACAAAAATACGCACAAGCGCTGTAAATGTTTTATTTTTAAGTCGCAATATCTTTAAATATTTCCACGAAAAATATTTCCTACGAATATTTCGAAGCATCAGACAGTATGCATTTATTATTGATAGACAAAACCATTCGTCTGATATGTACCAATGGACGCGAATGACCAGAAATGGCTTTCGGTATCTTACGTTTGGAAGAATGATGTCGATGCACTAAAGTATCAAAGGACATAAATTGGAACGGCCGCGGCGGGCGGTAATAGTGTCTGAAACTCGGAGCGCACGATGCGATCGTAAAATCTGTCAGTGTAACACTGTGACATCGAAAACCAGTTCGGAGTTCAGAAACTTTTATACCCACTCTCACCAAATTTCGGGAAATTCGATATCGCCCAGCCGGATCACTCGCCTCGTACCGAAATGCTGTCGAAGACCTTTCGCGGGAGTAAGAGAAAATTACATTTCCCGTGTATTGAAGGCAAACGTTCCCGCAATTTAATTCGTGAAAAGAGAGCTGTGAACGCGGTCTATATTCAGTCGCCGTAACACCAAAGCGCATTCGCGATACGACGATTCCGATGCAAACCATTTCCAAGAGTTTCTGACGGAAAATAAAAAACTTAAATGGAAGTGAAATGTATATACATATTCGCGCGGAGACACTCTATATATTTTCAATTCCTTCGATTTTCAGCTTTTTATCTCCGAATTCTTAATACTGGTCCCTCGACTCACAATTCTCGACTCTAAATCCTCAATTTTCAACTCTGAATTTTTAACTCCCAAACCTAAGCCTTCATGAATTCCCTTTCGGCTGCTCATTCTCGTCACGTAAATATAATTGTCAGTTTGATAACAGTTACGTCGAAATTCGCGCTTACAGTCACAAACTTTATTGTGACTTGCTGTTCTACCTGGGTATATATTTCAGTTTGTCATTAATATCAAGCAATTAGGTTTTAGATAACTACAAACTTGAAATACCTAGCGTCACAGACCATTCTACTGGGCAAAATTTAAATATAAATATTGAAAATCATGATAATAAATTTGGCAGTAAATTTACAATTACGCTACCAAACGTGGATAATACAGACCGTAAAGGCCGTAAAAAGAGAGTTAGTGATAATGAGATTAATGAGTAAGTATAGAATATGTTTGACAAAATACATAGACTTTCGAAATTATTGATACAAAAATTATATATATATCATTAATCATTAATATGACTATCTCTCTTTTTACGGCCTTTACGGTCTGTATTATATAGACTGTATTAAAAGACTTTGAATATATATATATATATATATATATATATATATATATATATATATTCAAAGTCTTTCAATTTATATACGCTTTCATACTTATTCGCGATATGTTTGCAAACAAGAGGGAGCAGTGTGGTCTAGTGGTAGAACGCCAGACTCATGATCTGTGGAACCGGGTTCGAGTCCACTAGAGCCATGTAGCATGGAATTAGATAAAAAAAAAAAAAAAAAAAAAAAAAATTATATATATCATTAATCATTAATATTCAGATAAACATATTCAGATATATATAAAACGGGCCGTAAGGCCTTAAAGAAAAACAGTCATATAAATAATTAATTATATATATATAATTTTTGTATCAATAATTTCGAACTAACCTATCGTCGCAACCCCCAACCTTGGGGACCATTCTAGACCAACTGCTTAACGTCTCTTCTGAAAGACGGAGCCCAGTTTTTTCCGCACGGGAAGTATCTTCTCGTGCGCGAGAGGGTGCAGCTTTTTTTTTTTCCCGGAAAATTAATTCCATGCTACATGGCTCTAGTGGACTCAAACCCGGTTCCACAGATTATGAATCTGGCGCTCTACCACTAGATCACACTGCTCCCTCCTGTTTGCAAACAAAATATCGCGAATAAGAATAAAAGCGTATATAAATTAAAAGACTGTCACATATAAGAGCACAGACAATTATAACTGACGACTAACAGAGCGTAAGCAGAAGGAGTTACATGGTCGAGCTAGCGTTGCATAATGTCGACGAGACAAGCGGCGCGGACCCATTCGTTATTTCAATTGCTTGACGTCAATCCTGTCGGGAACACGTGCAACTTCCGCAGGCGGCGGATACGGCGGTTTCGGGTGTCCCCGCGTTTCTGCCGAGTTGCCGCTGTAAAATCGCCGGAAAATTCCGGAAGCATACCGCGCGAATGTGTCAATCGTCGGCCTCGGCTTCGGTTAAGTTCATTATCTGAGATACCTGTTTCGCCTGTGTTCGGCGCTAATAAAGTTCCGGACATGCGAGAGAAGGGAGGGAGAGGAGAGAGAATTGGTACCGCTGGGACACGAACGGGAACATGTTCCGCCTTGCGACGATATACCGGATTACCTCCGCTCCGAATTACGGTTGCGGTATCATCGTGCATGCCGAATTATTATGCTGCTTAATCATGCTAATGTCGCTGGCAATAGGGATAATTATTGCGCGTGTTTATTTGTAAACCTTTAGTGTCAAAATAAAATCTTACACTTCTGATAAGGCAGTAATTTTTTTTCAACATTTGTGAAATAAATAGTTCCTACATGTATTTAATTATTATCGCTTCAGGTTGCAATTACTTTAATCATTTGTTATAAATTGATTGAGAATTCTTATATGACGGATATATTCTACAAATAGATATTTAAAACAAAATGTATTTTTTAAATATTTTAAAAGTACGAAAATATAGACACTTTTTATTTGCAACTAAAAAATAGAATATATAAATCACTTTAAAACAGATATTTCAATCTTTGCTCAAGTATAAAACTAACATTTATATAAAAAATTATAGACTTTTTAAAAATATGATATAGTAAATATGTACATAATCTCTATTCATTTTTAATAAAATATTTTCCTTTTATAAAATAAATTTGAGATAAATTATTTCGCTCTTTATTTCATTACTCGGAACTATAGGAACGTAATTCTTCGAGCGTGTGATTTCCTAATGAGACCGTAACTAACCACATTAGAACGTCATAGAGGCAGGCGGGAATCCTTAGGGAATGTCCTGGATGGACGATGCCACACGTTGAATACGCTCTTATCGTCGACCGACATTTCTCAGCACGAACCGACAATTATTTTCGACCGTACGAAAGAGCGAAAAAGCGTAGCCATCCCGCTAATGGCACGTGTGTGCATCATACAAGAATAAACAAGTAAAAAAACGATTATGTATCGTGCAACTAGGTCATATTTGTGATCTGCCATTATAAATTTCTCTGAATAATTTCTATAATTAATTCCGTCGAAAAGATCTCAATTAATTTCTATAGAAATTCATTAGGGAAATTAAGCGCCATTATCGAAGAACGTACTCTACTTTATTGATATCCACGCATATAATATATTTCTCATTAAAATTTTCATATTGTTCTTCCTCTCGTTTTCATCACTGACTGCTGTACGAGTGTATCGCCGAAAAAAAAAGAAAAAAAAAGCTTTCAGCATTGTACTCGCTGCATTATCAAGTCAGTCGACAAATGCACAATCGCGTCGCTCGATTTGCTTCGAATGCATCCGAAGTGCCATCGTGGAGCGGCGCGTGCGATGCCGATGTCGTTCTTTCCGGACCAGTTGACGCGGTGCACTTGCAGCACGGCGATGCGGCTGCATCCAAGGGGTGCAATCGTGAAATTTCAACGGCGACGACATCGTGCAAATTTCTTTAAAGTATCGATCATAGTCACCCAGTGGATAAATGACCGCCGCTGTATAACGTTCTCTAGCGCAGTCGTTTATTTTAGATATAGCTCTTCTTGCTAGCTCGTCGTTTACGGTAATGGATGGACCCACGCCCCGTTTTAATCCGCGACGAAGTTACTCGGTGATCGATCAATTATTCTGGAACGAAGAAGGTTTGACTATCGAGCGATTAAGGACCGTATCAACGTCACGTCTTTGTGGCAGAGTGGCACGTTCCCTTGAGCTCTCGACAATCTTGCTCCGGAAAGTGCATAAAGATCATTATTTTAATAGTCTTTCTTCACATCCGTTCAATAAAAACATGACACAATTGCGTCTCCTAATGAAATAAGTTAATTAAATGTTTACCTCAGTTAAAGTAGGTATTATAGTATCTTATTCTTTTTAAATAACAAGAAAACGACAACTTAATCTGCGGCAAGAGAAGTCTACGGTTATTATTACGTCACTGTACAATCTTCGATAATTGGACTGCAAAAATAATTTAGAAAGAATCGCGGAATACACGTCGTTCTCTCTATGGCTTCGCTAACGAGGCACCGCGATTTTAAAATCTCGAAGAGAGAGAGAGAGAGAAAGAGAGGGGAGAGAGAGAGAAAGAGAGAGAGAGATGTTTCCATTCCGGGCACGTCAGTCACGAAGCTAGTTTCTGGACGAAGCGGGGAACGTCGTCCTTGTCTCTCAGCCTCGACACACGCGAGCGGATCCCTTCGACTGTCTGAGCACGCACGCGACGTATAATCGGGATACGCTCGGTACGTGCGCAGCCCGATGACGGACTTGCAGCCAGCGAGCTGCTGCGATTCCGGGCGGAAGGACTCGCGCCGCGAAACGGAGGAACAAAAGTACAAAGCCACGTGCCGGGAATGAAAGGAGCGGAAGTGCACCGCTTTCCACTTCGGAAGGCCCGAGAACAGAGTCATAATTCGAATGTCGCGGAGGGGATCCTTTATTCCGCGATAATCTTTAGCCGGTACATGGCTCATTGTATCGGCGCATTATAGCCGTCGCACCATTTAATAATCGTCTCGCGTTCTGTTTCCATTGTTTCCGAGCGGCGCTAATGATATAATCGCGATTGACAATTCGATTCGTTGAAGAGCCGATCGGATTTTCCATTTTCCATTTTACGAGATTTCATAGAAATCAATTTGAGGTCTTTTCGACGGTATTAATTATAGAAATTATAATTCACGATTTGGTCAACTAAAACAACATTATACAAACTATTAGAGTTAAATTATTAATTATTATTTGCGCAAATAGAGCAAAATATAAATTAAATGCAATAATCAAATGGTTGTCTTTATTTGCATAACCGTGTTCTCGATGGTTATGCTGCAAAAAATGTATTTGACTATATTGATCAAAGATACTGCAGATACAAAAACGGTAATAATTTTGGGACAGCCGTACATAGAGAGTCGGTAGTGTATTTTCCAACTCGATGACCTACCGTGTGTCGCGTTTAGGCAACGCAAGAGAGGTACTGAATTTCAATCACTGTGATTTCTTCGGGGGACGTTTTCCTGGAAACGCGACGCTCGTTGCAGGGCAACAGGTATTTAAATTAGCCCGTTGCCTCTCAACGAGACGAACGACGACGACGACGTTCGCGAGCGGGCGAACGGAGGAAAAGCAAATGCGAAGAAGGACTCGAGAAACGAGGAAGGAGGAGGACGCTCCTCTCGATTGGCAATCGATACGCACGTGACCGGCTTTCGAAGAGAAGCGAACACGAAACAACGCTCTCTCATGGCTACCATACTGTATTCCAAGCGAATCGCGTTGATTCGGTCAAACTGTAGGGACGTGCCGCGGAATAAACTCGCGAATTTGTCCACTCGTAATTATATTTGCCAGTTCGGATAATTGAAATAAAATATTGCGCTCGTTTGATTGGACGAAAACAGCTTACTGAAAACTTGGCCCTTTCTTGAGAATGAATGAGTTCTAATGAAGTGGATTTTATCTGGACGGAATTGTCATATAATAAAGCTTTAATTGATAAAACTGATATTCTTTGGTAAATTATGGTGAGTTATATTTAACTTTTTCTAAATTTAAAGGTTACGCTATGTTTTTTTAGATATTCCGTTAATCACAATCCCGTCTTGCGGAATTAATTAATTGTGCAGTTAATTATGTCCTTGAGTTTGCGAAAAAAGCACACCGCCTAATTCAATTTACCACTATTTCATCACTACTAATCGGTTTTGTTGTGTAACAATTTGCATAACAAATTTATGGCCTTCTTCGTGAGGCAAAAAATCTTCGTAAAGTCGTTCGCATTATGACGGGTAAAACGTAAATTTAACAAGAGCGTTGGAAACTTTAAAGCAGCGCACCGAACATCTTTCGAGACTCACAGAACGGTGAACTTTAATTACTGTAGGTTATTAGTCTTCCGCGTCCGTAGGTATATCCGCAATATCGGAACGTAAAGAGCTCCATAAGTTTGATGATTTACAGACATGCCAAGTCCCGAAAAAGACCCGGCAATTGGGAAAATGGAGCAACACGTCAAAAATATATGGTACGGAAATGTCGCCATTCTCAGATCACATTGGGGGAAAAAATGCAAAATAGTAAAAAATCACAACGCACAAAATCAGAAAAATAGCACACTGCTCTGAAAACATGTTATTCAAACAGATAAATTTATATATCCTTATTTATCCTGCATTGCTCCATGTATTTTCCAGATATTATTACGTCCCTCTTATCTCGCTATTGTGATTTTTCAAGATTTTAGATGGAGCAGATATTTCGAAAAAGAATATATTCGGACAGTGACAGTTCGGGGACAATAGATATTCGATATATGTATACAAAGTAGTTTCGTAAGATTTGCACCGGGTGTATAAACCGTAATATTTCTTTGCTACAATTTTACTGAAATATTCAAAATTTATAAAAAAATCAAACATGATTGTAATGCAGAAATATGTACTTCGTTATACATAAATACTCTTTCGAGGATATTATCTTAACTTCCCTCACTCCCCCTCACCTCAATCGATAGATTTCTCTCGAAGATTTTCGTAACGGAACTTACTCCGTACATCGATTCCACTGTGACCTAATTACAACGGCGGTTGACCTGCGTCACGATTGATAGAGATGATTTCACCGCGCGCGTGAAATATGTTATTTTCGCGGAACGGCTCGTTCCCCGCTGACATCAAGTATCATAAATTAAAATTGGTATTCGCGGAGTGTGCAAATTAAACCATTCCGCAATTCGCGATGTACTCTAGAAAGGCCGGTATTGCATTCGGCGAGAGAAATATCGGAAGAAATAATGAAACATTCTTTATTTTCCCTCTCACAGCTCGCGGAATAAAATTATTTTTCCGCATTCGCTTCCGCACAGAGGATAAATCAAACAAATATCTTTGCTATACACATAAATCAACTCTTCCGCGCTGATATTTTACTAACATTCATTGGATTATCAAGTGCGTGATTATGAATCTCAAATTGTATACGACAGAATTGAACT
>NW_020222918.1:135645-234864 GCF_003070985.1 Temnothorax curvispinosus | reverse complement strand
GTGAGACAGACCCCTTTTAATACCTTGCAATATCACCTGGAAAATTGAAGTGTCAATAGAAAAATCGTTTCACGTTGTATACTGGCTCACATATATTGCCTCTTTACCTGTTTAATCTATAATTATCAATTCCCGATATCCGTAACATAATGTGATAAAAATTCGAGAAATATTCACGAGCTCCTCATCCTAAAAGTTTTAATAAGTGGACGAACGTTTGCTTCGTAATTTCGATGTAAAATTACACGGCATCAATACAACGCAGCTTCTTTTACTTCTACGTATTTTTCTTGAACAATTTCTACGTGAAAGCACCGTTTCATCAAGAGGATAGCCACCATCCATCCTTTTCAGTAAAAAACAACTCGTTGGTCGACATTTTCAAGAAAAGGAAATCACAGTCTACAAAGTAGAGAAGCGGAAATCACGTAAACTAGGATTACAAACATTTGCTCAAAGAGAGTTCGGACTTAGCAAAGTTCTTCTCGTGCTTCAATTTTCGTACTTCGAATCAAAAACTATTTATTTCTTTGAGACGATAAAGTTTTTTAATATATATATAGATATAATATATACACTGAGAGAAATAGATCATTGGAAAATCATTCAAAAATTAACAAACGGGTAATTTGATAACTTTCAATCAGTAGAATTATAAAAAAGCGATCAAGGCCAAAATAATGTCCGATCAATGATATCCGGATATCATTGATAACTGAATATCATAGATCGGACATTATTTTGGCCTTGATCGCCTTTTTATAATTCCGATTGAAAGTTATCAGATTACTCGTTTGTTAATTTTCAAACGTTTGTCCGATCATTTAAACCTGGATTTTTCTCTCTCATTGTCAGTGTATATTTTTCCTCGTACGAAATGCTTCTATGTATATTTTACTTAATAAATTTACTAATTATGTTTATAAATTAGCATCAATTTAACGTGAATTATCGCGATAAATAAACGCGAGAGAGGCCCATTAAATCGTGCCACTAATAACGCTGCGAAGAAAAAAAAAACCTGTTAAAAATTTAACGATTGCCGCGCGAGGGGACAAAGGCAAGTTAAAAATAAATTTCCAGCAAACGTATTTCGAGGTGTAATCAGGCGAACGCGCGTAGAAAACGCGCGCGGGGGAAAATTTAATTATCGCCATTTCGTCGCTTTACGCGTGTCGGCCTCTGGCATTAGCCATTCACTTTTTATTATGCATAACGCTCGTCACGTTCGAACAAACACGTGTACGAGTTCCGCGTTAATTTCCCGCTGATATCACCTCGCTAAAACACTTGATTCCGCAGCTACAGAAATCACAAACGTGCACGTGTGCGCAATCGATACGATCATAGACACGAGATAACGTAAAAACAATGCTGTCAGCAAAACCATTGATCGTATTTTACAGACTAAAGAGAAATAACATTTTTTTAAATAGTGAAAATTCTATGACAAAATACGATATCGGTTTTCCAGATTCGATAAAAAAGAAAAGTTTAAAAATTTTATGATTGTCCTTTTATGTAAAATCATAATTACGTTTGTTAGGGTAACCTTAATACCTCAATGATTTATATATTTCAATTATTTTAAGTTACGAGACATTTAGTAATCCTACGCGTTTATTTATCGTGAAGATGCATGTGGATTCACGTTCAATTGGTGCCAATTTAACGTACAAACATAATTAATAAATTCAAAAATGAAATATGTAGAAGATCGATGTTTCATCGGTTGGAATAATTTAAGCGCAGTAGTTATCAACTGCAATTAAATGTCGAGTAAATAATGTAGAGAAAAATGTAAAATGCAAGTGTTAAAATGTTTTATATCACTTACCTATCAGGAATCGATCTCAAAATTTTTCACGCAAAGATTGAAAAAAAATATGTAGAAATATTTGACGAGCGCAAGTGAAAATCGTAAAATGGACAAAAATAAATTTTTATTTTTGTGCGAAGCGCAATATGCACGATATGCCATAGCGCACGCGGTTCGTAAACAGACGGTAAAAATAAATCAGCCGGATTCGATGACCAAATACGATCGCAATAAACATATATCGCGAGCTTCCGCGGTAAGCTTTAATCAACGCGCGTAATTAATCCTACACGAATTGCAGGTCGGATCCCGGTGCAGTCGGCTACTTCGGCGACTTTAATTGGGCCGAGGGATCATCGAGCGATTCCTCGCACTTGGCGGCCCTTAGATATCAATCGAAAAGTTTCTTAATAGCCGAGAGATACGGCTCGAGATGCCGCGCAAGAAACCAACTTATTTACACCCTCCCCCGGCGTTATTAAAGTTTCATAAAAAGTTCATCGGTGTTATCGACCCTCCTCTCTCAACACTCTCATCTCTTTCCCATCAAGTTGAACAGTCTCAAAGCTTACTCGGTATATCGAGGTAAACGAGCTTTCGTGCGGCGATCCAAATCTATTGAATAAAAAATCAAAGTGTACCGAAAACTTTTATAATGCTGCTTACAAAAAATTTCAGTTATCGGGACTATAGCGTACTTTCAATTTATATTTACTATAAAAGCACATGTTTTTGTTATAAATATATAATAAATTCAAAGTTTTAAATCAAAAATACATTCGTAATTCGTTAACAATATAATAAATAATTAAACTTTCATTTCTTCCTATATACTACAATTGGCAAATAATCATTCGATGATTGTCATCGTGACGATTCGACCATTGGTTTTGGTCCGATTAATCAAAGTTTTAAATATTGTCTAGTGTGGTATTGCCTCAATTTTGTGATTTTATATTCATTTTCATATTCATATTTATACGCATATATCTATCTGTCGTTTATCATTGAGGATATTTTTTGACTTTCTTATATGCAAATACTATACGTATGTACATGTAAATTCAAACCAATAAAATAAATAAAAATGAATAATACGGCTACGAAAAATAAGGATTAATTTATTATGAAAATAAATATAATAATTATTTTTACTTGGCTCCTTCTATCTGTAAAATATTTATGTTTTTTATCTACACATCAATTCAAGATACATTAATATAGTAAATGTTATATACGCATCTTCGTGATGTATATAATAAATCGATGGAAAATTGAATAATCGCGATTTTAGTACATAAAAAAAATGCAATTTAAATTGCCGCAAAAAGGTGACAATTGTTTTGCATTTTGCATTTTATTTTATAAAATCACACGGATTTTACGCCCCTCTTGAGATATAAAAATTTCAAAGAAGACAATAATGACAAATTAATTTCCGTTTTTTCAATCATAAAAACAAAATTTTTTTTTTTTACAAAAAACTTTCCATTTCTCCAATTTAATTTAACCAATGAAAATCAATTACAGCTTACAGCTAATTGGTAGTCCTAGTTATGACCCTAAATTATGCAAATTCTATACGGTTTATTATCGTTTAATAAATTTACTAATTTTAATCATCTATAACAAAAATAACTATAGTTTCAAAATTTTAGTAAAATTTTTCGGTTGTTAATAAATCTCCAGAACATATGTATATGGCAACATATGTTATGCTCGTTCTTATCTCTTAGCAATGTTAGTAAAAATGCGTGAATGTCAAATTGCATCATGTAGCACGAAACGTAATGCGCCATCCGGTCCGCCATTAGAGCTCTTAAGCTTATATCTTTATGTATTTACCTGCTAGAAAATCTACGATAAAGCAGCGCAGCGGAAATGCTCTAATAATCATAAGCCACTTTAATGTAATCTTAACATTTATCATTGCGGACTTTAGGCGCTTATGCACATCAAAATACAATTAAATTTTACCTTCTGATTATTATTACCATAATGCACATCATACTTAATTTGACATCATCTGCATATAAAACGCGCACCGTCTGCCGTCCTTCAATTCCAGACAGCACTCGAAATAATGATAAAATTTGCTTAATTCGGAAATTTAATTCAGAGTTGCTCCTCCACGCTCTGATGTTACGAATAATTTCGCGGAATTTCTCTGTACACGCGCAATTCACGGCTCATCCCATTACCAAACCACGAAGATTTAGTACAAATAATATGTAAGGGTTGTTTCCCGAGAGCAAATATACGCTACAGAATTTCTATTACTCTAATTATAACGATAAAACTAAATATAATAATCCTTTTGTGCAAATGAAAAATCTCGATAAACTCATCTACCGAGATATACTCTATATATTCGTAATGTTTCATGAAAATTTAAATCTCCACAGCTTGAAATTTCTTTTAAAGTAGACATAAACACTATCTGAAAGACAGTGATAAATTAAGCTATTCGGGAGCCTTCAAAAACAAATTGATTGACGTCCAAGTTACGGTGTAAAAATTATTTTTTTAAAAATTTAAAAAATTTTGACAGGAACGTTAAATACCGTCATTTTTATTAATTAATACTCTTTCAAGAAGATAAAAAAAAGCGTTTTTCATCCTGAATTTTGATCGAACGATCTGGCCTGATCTATCTACGATGATTCGCTATTACCGAAGCGATAAAACGATTTTTAGATTTGTTGCTGTTCGACAAGGGCGATGATTGATGACAAGCATATTCTGCGCGCGGCAAATCGAACAAGTCCGAAGACTTTTTCCCGCGGCGGAAACTTCCAAACTTCGCCTTGTGTCCGCGGGAGAACCCGGCGGGGAGCAATCGGACCGTTGCGCCCCGATACGATTTGCAATTCAAAGCGAAAAGTATAAAGATTTCCCGACCCACACTGACGCGCGGCGGACTGGCACATGCCGGCCGCGTTTCAGAATTTAACATCGATAACTCGCGACCGAATTAAATCGCCGTATATTAACGAGGTACGAACTTACGCGACGTTTAATGTCGCGATCATAATGTCGACCGTGCGAAATCACCGACTCGAAAGGTTTTAGTTCTTTAGAAAGCACATTTCCTTTCTTTTCTTCTTGATTCTACGTTAATTTGCAATTCAAAATTTCAGCGAAAAAGAAGGACAATTAACATTTCGTCTCACGGAGGCGAGCCCGTTGGGAATTCCAACGTAGAAACATACAAGGCTAATTTGTATAATTATCATATTTCGCAGTCATTCAATCATTTATATTAAAAGAATATTTATCGATCAGCGAAATCAATTATAATTAATGTTAATAAGCGACGCCCTATAAACTTCCACGCAAAACATCCAATTTGGAGCGCGCGGAAACGCATCATGTCACATTGCGTAATGACGTTTTCTACATAATTACATAATTTTGCATTCGTATTAACATACAAAACAATACGCTGACTAACAAATCCGTCATTTTCATGGGACGTAAAATTGCGTGATCACTGGCGCATAGCGAAATTCGAATTTCTAAAATTAAGTGATTGATGACTGCGATATAGCGATCGATGAAATCTTTATTCATACCCGTAATTTTTTTTTCTACCTTTTCCTTTCTCCGCGATTTATCAAGGCGTGAAATTACGCTGAGCGGAAAAAACTCCCTCTGTTACACAGTATTCAATTTTACGGAGCTTTATATATTTGTTCGAGCAAAAACACATTTCCATAGAAAAGCCGGTTTGCGTTACGAGAGTTTAAGTGCTCCTATAGGCCAAAGGTTAAAGTGCATTAGATGATAAAACGTTAAGGTGTGACGGCTAAAACGTAGAATATAATGACAACCGCAACGTTACGGGTAACGGTATGGCATTACGTTATTGCAATATTACGGGCGCGACGTGTATAAGGTTCGTTCCATTAGAGTACTTGTAATCCGGCAATTTCACAATTTCACATCGTAATTTGAGGTAGTTATTTGCACGCGAAATGACACGGCAGAATTAACAATAATGTTCGCCTTCGGAGTAAGAGTATGCATTCGCATATGGGAGATGGGGATAAAATGCAGTGACCACCGCCCATTATACACGAGCGTGCAATGTAAAAAAACAGAGGGATCGGCGAGGAGACATAAACTCGCGGTAAACGTTGCGCCGTGTCGCTTACAATATGTAACGAACGTAATGACAAGCAATTAAAATAATGAAAATGAATAGCGCAAGCTTCGAAATATAATTCAGCTGTAAAACCGGTTCGGCTGAAATATTTCGAAAATAATGACTATTAATATTCTTAACCAAAATAAGTATATGTTACCTATAAAAAATAACGCGATATAATAAAATTTTTCTTCGTTAAAACTCAAGTGCGAAAATCGATGGTTTTTTTCTTTTACGTAAATTAATATATAAACGTTGATTATCGCGCTTCTGCCCGCGAAATAAAAGTGGCATTGCATTCTCTTGGGCGCGAGAATTCGCGGTGTGAATGGAATGCGGCGTATTCACTCGCCGGGAAATGCAATTTCAGGATCGCAACGGCATACCCTAATGCGAAACCACCGCGGTGGTCCCGCTTGTGATTCACACTCGTCGAAAATTACGCTCCTTCAAATCCCACCTCCTTTTAGGCAGCAAGTGCCGGTAATTGTTTTTTATGCGCCATTATGCCCTCGTAACGTCGTTTTCTACAGGGCGCGATATGCCCTGTTATTTCCTTCGTACAGAAAGAAGTGCCGGGCGCGGAGTAATACCCCATGAGTAATTACAAAATTTGCATTCTTCCATTTGCACGAGCGGGAATCGCATCGTCATGCAAAACGAATAAGTGAAAAATAGAATTCGTACGATGTAATCAAGAGGAACATTATTCTCTTTCACGTTTTAGCATTAACGATATACGTAACAAATACACTTTAAAATTAAAATTTTATTCGCCTACTTTTAAGACAAAGGGCGATTTGTAAAATGTGTAATTAATTTTTAAATATAAATAGTTAACGTCGGAGATGGAAAGCTATGAACAAAAAGGATGGCACATTCGAACGAATTATTGTTAATGTAAAAGCGATCTTTGGCTCGATTAAGAAATCCTGGAATTAAGGGTCTGGCAATCGTCCCGAGACATTCTACATGAGCTCGGCACCTTGTTTTCGCTTTGCGCGTCTCTTCTACCTCTTATTCTTTTTAGATTTTAGAGGGTCTCATAAAACACGTCGGACGTGCGTGTTCGCGCTACTAGCGTCGTTAATGTCGCTCCAATGGCGAGTAAATACTTTCAATTCCTGGCGATACTTCCCGTCCGATAAATTCGCGCGTTCTCGAAGGTGATAACCCAGCACGTAGAGCAACTTTGTCAATCTGTCGGACGTTCTTTACGATATTCGCCGAATGAAGATCTCTCGCCGCGACACGGCGATTCGCCGAGCACGTCGCGCGCGCGTCCGTCTTATCGTCACCCCGAGAATTATAATATGGCGACGGAGGGGGAATTAATTCGGGTTTAAAGTTCCGGAAATGAAGTCGACGCGCGAGCGTCGCCAGATAGCACTGACGTGACATTTAAATTAATCCGACTTCACGCTCCGACTAAAAAAAAAAAACGTTAATTGAATTGGTACAGTTACGTCGCTCCCGTCTCATAACCCGTCTAAATAACGAATGACTTTATCGGCTATTTCAGCTTCAATAAACAACCTCGTTTCTTCGCCGATCCGTGGCGAAAGTTTAATAATGAAACTTTGAATATTGCTCTCTCTTAAGGAATGAAGATAACGTAGGCGTTACGGAATAAAGGGAAGGCACGTTTTACAACATCTGCAGCGCCAGCAATACCGAACTCGAGGCGGAGAAATTTCAGGGAAAAAAAGAGAAAGAAAGCTTAGGTGGCGGGACAATGGAACAATGGATGAAACGTGCTAATTCCGTGAATGTTTCGAGATCACTAATAACGTCTCCGAGCAAAGCCAACAAATTCTGAAGAGAGGGAAAAGAAACGTTAAAAACAGCGCATTGAAAAGCTGTGTTTGAAAAGTTATTAAAAAAAAGAAAAACGAGAAAGAGAAGCGCACGGATTGTAGTACGGATAGTACGGATTGGCGCACAATATTCTTTTTTGTGGCGATTACAAAAGTAACAAAGTCGTACTATCAAATTACTTCGGGGGAAAAAAAAAGAATTTGTGAAAAAGTGCAATAGTGCCCGCGCTACTCTTCATATGTTCGGAATGCGAGAATGTTACTTGCAGACGAAAAGACACGTTATAATACGAGGGTGGGTTTCCGTACACGGGTCCGCTTCTGCGCCAAGCAATCTCTGTAATAAGACCGTGTCGTAATCGATACGACATTGTCATTCCATCCACGTTTGTTCTTACGAAAAAAATTCCCGGCTCGCAGTATAGAGAATGCGGATGCATCGAAGGGACGCTCACTGAAGAAGGATTTATCCAGAAGGATTTGCAGTGATACTGCAGGGAGCTTGTTCAAATATTTCTCCGATGTATCCGATACGTCTGCGATACCTCGGCCTCGCCGCCGCGCAGATGCACGCGCGTAGATCCATCGCATGATTCATGCGGCTCATGCGTGGCACGACAGCCGACGCGCGCTTTCCAACAAGCACAGGCTGCTATTTGGCATGCCTTTCTATTGGCAATAGGGAGATAAGGGGTGTGTAAGTTCCTGCGACAGACTCCGCCTCGAAATCCAATTTCGAGCTTTGGGTTCTGCCTTCGACTCTATTTTCGCTTGTCGCTCTAGCGAGCGAGCGTCTCTAGAGCTTCTCTGGTATGCGCATACTTTCCATCCCGAAATTTTTACCGACATTTCTGCAACGCACCTCCATCCGAGCGAAACTTTTGCGCTTTTTATTATTCAGATTGTACAGGTTGCCTCTGGATTAATCCGGCTTTATTAAATCTAGATCACTCGCTTCTCAAATTTCTTTCTTCTTTCTTTTAGTTTAAAAATTAAAAAAAGTATTTCGAGTTCACTATATTACATTATATATAGATTTAGCGAGTGCTGTTTTAATTATGATATCTCCTGACGTATTTATTACGACTCTCTTCAGCAAAATCTAATTGTAGTCACTTATTGTGTTAACCTCTAGTATTGTATTAAACGATTACCTTTAACCTTTCCAAAAACAAATAAGGATCAACGCTGTAAAGAAATCAAGGACGGTCGATTAACCATACTTCACGATTTCAAGTATATACTCCAAAAGTTGTAGAAGAAGCAGCTGTGCGTGATATTCGAACGAAAAGTATAGTCGACTTCGTCAATAAATATCAAACATTTTCCAATATGACCCGCACGGTCGGTGGCAAGGAAACGATATCGGGAAGGATAACAGCAAATCGAAGTAATTCCGAGTTGCCTGTTCGGGCGAGTGAGAAAATGTTATCGCCGACCATTGTCGTTATCATTATTTTCGCTATTCTATGATTGGATTTCGTTATGCAAGAAGAAACCACACCGATATTCTTAAGGGAGCGACTAAGATGCTATTGAAGAAATTGAACGTAAAAACAATGGTAAAGAAAGTGGCATAAAGTCACATTTTCGCTAAGGAGAAAGATGGGTTTTAAACTTATCGAATCTTGAAACTCTTCTTTTTGCCAGCAAGCGATAAAAATTGCAAACATTCCTACGCGATGTTCTAATAAATTCTTTTCTTTCTGCTAAAGCAAAATATTTTATCAGCACGAATAAATCTATCTTTCGTGATGATTATACGCGTGATAATTATGACTGTTGAGACTCGTAAGAGGATAATTATATCCGACGCAATCTGACGCGTCGCGCGTGCTCACGTCTTCATTAACGAGCAATTTCGTAATACTGTGCTTCGTTAATATTCGGCTGCTCGCGTATTTTTTAAGGCATAAGGCATAATAGTCCGTGTTCACGCCAAAGAGACGTGCTTTTATGCGGCACGAGCCACTTTTTCCTCTCCCTGCAATCATCGCACAAGCTTAATGGGCCGGATGTTCCTTTCACCATCTCTATCGCGAGCTGACATCGCGATCGTCATAAAAGCGGGAACATATTATGACTTTTTAAAACTGAAACTAATAACATCTGACGGCGTCTAACGAGAGCGTATATAAGTAAAAAAGAAGCTGTTTTAAAGAGCGTACGTTCTTTCCGTTTTAGAAAAATCAATTACGAAATAAAAAAATAAAAGTGATGACACATTGATCGAGGTTGTACAGTTTTTGATAAATACTTTCAAAAATTACTCGGGACACATACTCTTTGTGGCACTTTAGCAACGAACGTTTGTCCATTCAATGGTAGTATTGTGTATGAACGAAGCTTAATTCTTCTCGCGTGAAAGTCGCGACAGGGGCGTGAAAGAGTGCAGCTGTTTGTCGTGTCACGCTAATGTGCGCGGTAGGTAGAATCAGATAAAAACCGGTTAATCCATCTTGTGTCGCGCGCTCGTTTGTTACAAGCGTTAAATTACAAGATTTACGACAGAGTCGGGTGCATTGATTACGATAAGTTACTTAAATCGACGATTCAAATTTCTGCTGACTCAGATTCAATCTGAGGTCGACGAGAGCCGCGTAATTATAGAAACAGACCGTTCTATTATATCAGCATTATAATGTCATGCACGAAAGATATTCACGTTTCGCTGATCACATACAAAGATTCGGTCGGTTAAACGCGGATGTAATATGCATTAAGTTGTAACTATACAAATTGAATATTTATCTTAAAATAGACTGAATTTTCTCATAAAATGTTTTGTACAGAATAATCGATATTTCCCCGTTAATATCCTCTTTGACAAATTCGGAATGCATTACAAAACGGAAAATCGATTGAAAGCCATTAATAGTCATAGCTTTTTGATATTTAACGAAATAACTTGAAAATTAAATCTCAAATTAAATTTCTTCGTGTCACGTTCTATATTATTTTAATTAATAATTCCGTATTTAGATTTGATTTTAAATTTATATTTTTAATTTAAAGAAGAAAAAATTTGAATTTTACATTTGTCAAGTAATTTATATGGTTGAAAGAAAATATGATAAAATCTATATAATAATTTAATATAATTCGTGTTTCTTGCAGTTATATATAATTTATCATTACAGATGCAACGTGAGTGCATTTAAATTAGCTTTATCAATAATACCGACGTACTTATATATATGCATGAAACGTAGCTAAATTGCAAATATTAGATAGAATTTTATGCTACGAGCACTCTCGTGGTGTTGCTAATTAGAGTTGATAACGAGTCGCATAAAATAAATGGTGCAAATAGGTTTTCTGAACTTCTTGAATGTTAATGCGAGTAGTATTATGTAAAATGCTTTTAGACGACAGAATTTTAAAAATGGTTCCTTTTTTTATATCGTTTTTTAAGGTTGGCGAATGCGATCCTCCTTACCGTTGATGCGCAGCATTTACATATCTAAATTCGCATAAATTTTCTTTCAAAAGAGAAAGGCAATTACGAAAGATAATTACTCACCTTTGCGAAGTCGATTTTTAGTGTGCAGCAGCCGGAGTATATGTCTGCCCCATGTAGCGTTTCCTTTGCTCTGGTTGCTGATTCCACCGTGTCAAACGTAATAATCAGAACGATCAGTTAAGGATATATAGCATATTTGAAAAATGTAAATTTCAAAATTAATTCGATACAATTAAGTCGATATTTATAAAAAATCCGGCAATAACCAGTTGACAATTAAATTTGGAATCACTTTTCCTTATTTAAAAATGCATCTGTTTAATAAAAATATTATAATATTATTAATTAATAATAATATTATAAATATATTAATAATATATTAATAATAATATTATAAATAAAAAGTCGATCTCGAAAAGATACAACAAAAATATCTTCAGATAAAAATTACTATGCAAATAAAATTAAATAAGTTGTAACGTTTACCAAGTTTTACGAGAAAAACGCGATAAAGTAGAGTTCCGACAAGACGGAAATCTCACAGAGTTCACTGCGGCATTACAATGTTGTTTTCCCGCAAAGTGGCCTTCGCGTATAGTATAAATCCGACATGACGTAACGTTCTAACGAATTTATAGTCACGCGGGACGCGACTTGACTATTATTTGGATCGTAATAGTCCGGAATATCTCCACTAGGCGGAGATTCACCGAAAATACGGCGCACTATTCCCGAGGTAAAGCTCAAGATGCGCGTTAAACATATTCGCGTACGGAATACCCAAAAAAGAGTTCGCGGCGAAAAAATCGGGAGCCTTCCCGTTAGCCCGAATCCCCGTTATAAATCTTCATTACGCCGTAATGGCAGTGCATGTCTTGACAAAGTTTCCCCGGCTCGTGAAAGCGTGTCAGACGGAGAGTTGATCCCGCGAGCTTCGAGTTCGCCAAAGGTGACCCTTGACTCGCGTGTTCAATGCGCCGTTTGCCCTGAAGTTTATCGTGTAAATCAAATTCATGCAAATACACGACAGTTCATTCTTGTAAAATAAATCGTTTCCCGGCGACATTGTTCGGGCACGGTCGGACTCAAAGACGTCACTTGCGCATTTTAGCACCTTTTGTCCAGCTGCTTGTCAAAATTTCAATGACAAATTCTTCAATAAATTTAAATTGCACTATTAATGGAATTTCCAGCGAAACATAAGATACGAAGATATTTGATCGATTTTAAAAATTAAAGAGTTCTCAGTGAACTGTGCCTTAAGGAATAATACTGATCTTGTTAATTCTTTATATATAACAACTGCAACAACTGCAGTCGTAAAATAGTATTACACTTGGCGAACATTAGCGGTACATTTGTAATTTACTGCGAGTACGGTAACGCGAGCGCAACTGAATTTAAAGTGTTAATTTACGTAATTGAGAGTTATACAGTGTCCTTCCGAGAATCGTTAACGAAAATTGACGAAACTGCTGGTTAGCGATTGCCAATGCAATAAAAGCACTACTAGCGAGATGTATTGAAAAGGATATTCAACCATAGCCTGCACGCCATTTTTCTTAAAGATTACGATGCGCTGAACCTGCCCGCTGGGTGCACTGATCGTGTGCAACACTTCCTGCAACAGAAAAGAGGAATGCACTTTAACAGATGCGTGAGAAGATATTTTAGGAGAATATTTTCACACTTTGTTGACTTAGGCGACGGTGCATTGCATCTCAGCGAGTTCTCCGAAAGGAACGTTGGATATTAATCTTTAATTAAATACGAGTTTCTAAATATTAATCTTTAATTAAATCTCCGAGTTCCAAATTAAGAAGAAAAAAATTATACGCAATGCATTATCGATCTAGGTCAATCTAGGAGAATAAATATATGAATAAAATATTTTGTCAATGCGCGTTTTTCTTTGTTTATATGGAATCTCTACTATTTTTACAAAATAAAGAGAAAGTAATATCAGATTCAGAAATATTTTTCAACGCAATTGCATTTACAATTAATTATATTTACGATAGATTTATATAATAGAAAAATATTTTTTCAAAATATTATTTAATAATTCGTCTTTATGATTATTAATAAGGGATTTTTCAATTAGAAAATTCAACTTTTTAAACATATTAAATGACAGTAATAATTTTTTAGCACAAATCATTAATTTTAGCAGCTCGTTCTTTGTAGATAAAAGATGTTTTGTGCTTCGCAGTATACTTTTTCTGCAGTTTTGCAAATTTTTATTATGATGTAATAAATGATGTAATATTTTTCTATAAGATTATATCACGAAGGCAAAACTTTAAGTGAAAATGTAAAACGAATAAGAAGTTTTCACAATCGAATTGTTATTTTTCAAAAGCAATAATTATATTTTCACATATTATTGTTTACATTTTTGCAGATTTATGATATTATATTTGAATATAATATATTATATATTTTATAAATAAAGCATGTATTTTTTTACGTTAATTACATGTGCAACAAGTTATTTTGCTTATCTAATTTTATTCATAGATATGTACTAAATACTTTTATTTAAAAAATTATAATTAAACGTTACATATATGTTGAACTAATTATAATAAATAGTTACATTATGAACGAATAACTATTAAGAGCACATACGAGTTTGTCATTGTGTATCACTATAAATAAAGTCTAATTCTTGAATACCAAACCATTTTTACATGTATTTTTATGAGTATTGTATTTGCACAATGTATTGCATGATGATATTTTTCCCGCAGCAAGATTCAAGGCGTCAATAACCACGTGATCACTTCTCCTAACCTTTCCTTCTCCTCACCAACGTCAATTAGAAAAGGAAGTGCCACTGCAAGCATATCTTCCGTCCTTTACATCTCCGCGAAAGATCTCCAATGGGAATGCGCAGTCTATTATATACGTCTATGCATACGGCCGACATTGATGAAAACCATGCACCTTTTTGCTTCGTTCTAAACACGCGCGCTTTAATTAGTCGCTTCCGAAAATCCCTGATATCTCAACATTGGGGCAATCGCCATATTCTTCTCAGTCTCCGGAAACCTGTCGTTAAGAGAAGCGGCAATAGTTCTGAAGCACCTCCGTATTTCCGTTAACCTATTTCGAGCACATGATCGATGCACATCGTATATCATGCGCTGCAAATCGAACGAAGTTTACATGTTGCGTTCTCCAGGGCATCCCCATCGGCGCAACAACGTGTGCGAAACGCTCGGTACATAAGGTTCGACCGCCCTCACACGACGCTCGCAACAGATCCAGACAGAAAGTTTGCGTGGCGTAGGTAGGTTGAGAACCGAGAGGTCAGGGAGCAACATGAGACAAATGGCAAACTGCATTTGAGCCCATTCACGAGTGTTGTACCCTAATAGACGCATCGACAACACCAAATTTTCTCGGTGAAAAAGTCAGTATTTTACAGCGACTGTTTTCCATTTGGCGCATTTTATTTCGCCTCACCAGACATCATCTCATGCAGCATAACCGGAAAGCTTATTCACTGATATTTCCTTGCTCAATTATAATAAATTCAGATTTAATTATTCAAATTATTCATTGCTGGATCGCGACTGAATTAATTAATTCGATTATTTAAAATTCAAATATATTAGATTTTGTAAAATCTCTGAATCTATTAGAGATATAGATGCTTTTGTTGTATATTTGCTTTATTCTCAAATAATAATCTAATTTTATAACTGATTCTCAATGCGAAACTAAGAGTTACGCGACTCAAGATTTATAATGATCGATTTAGTTAGGATTTACGAATTTGTCAAGCACAGGAGACGAATCACTTCGGAATTAGGGTAACTAGACATTGTAACACGAAGCAGAGTATAGGACAGATTAGAGAGAAAACAGAATTGCAACATGTTCGGCTGATGGCACTGATTTACAATGCAATTAGCACTCTCTAATTTAATCCTTAATCCTTAATCGTGAGATTAGTTCAAATAACGTTTGAAGATTAACACTTTGTTACACGTTAATACAACGTTAACTTTAAATCGTGATTTGTAACAACATTAGACGGTATATATATAATGCTTAATCTACTTGACTAAATTTATTTTTCTTAGCTGATTTTCGAATATACTACAAACTAAATGAATAACTTTAACAAAGAGAAATGTGAATGGAACTCGTATATCATGCCGGTTACGGTAGAGTTGAGCGTCTTTTAGCGATAAGCTGTAATCGTCAAGTCCCGGGGACGCGGTCAAAGAAGGTGTTAAGTATCGCGCAGGGGTGCGGACGGGCCGCGACACATTTTATTGCAAGATGGTCGATAATTGAGAGCGTTTAGCAGCGGGCGCGTGTTTACCTGTCGAGACGCCAGCCGAGGAAATCTCGAATTTGCGCGGCACGAGCGATGACACGACGTGGCTCGCTGCCAAAGTAGCTTCCCTCCGCGCGAGTTCTCCTTGCCGCGCGCGCGGCCCATCTCCCGCGCGGCTAGACGAAAACACGCAACTAGTGGAATCGCATCTAGTGAGTCACGCTGTTTATTCGGGAAAAATGCGGTTCGTCGCGCCGCTTAAATGCAGTCTGAATACGCGAGACGCGCCAATGTATTATCCCGTGCTCGCGATTAGTCATGCTATATCGCAGAGGATATCAAGCCCGCGCGTCGCGACGTCTGAATAAGGCTCGAATGAGATTGTCGGCCTCGCCACGAGTGAGCGCAATCGCCCGCTACAAGGCGCGCAATCATGCCATAATGATTATATAAATTTTACGATATGCCTGAATAATCAGAGTATAACAATTTGTGATCTTTCAATGTCTAATTTATAATTTATCTACTCAATTATAATCCAAACTTATAATAAATTATTTATTTATATATAATTAATATATAAATTTATGTAAAAATAAATTTATATATAAATTATTCGATCGTAACTGAATCAAATAATTCAATTACTTAAAATTCAAATATATTGAATTTTGTCTCGATTATTGTTGCCGCATATAATTCTGCAAAGAAAGATAAATTAGTCCGACTTAAAATCTTTGTATTATAGTCATAAGAATCAAGCTCATCAATCTAGTTCTATATATAAAACGTCACACGTACGCATTTCTGTGCATAATCGGATAAGCCCAAACAGCAGAAGCTGGCGAGCACGAAATATCAAGATCAATAAATAGAAGCGGAAATTCAATTTCCGTCGACTCGAGTTCTCGCGACAGCTGTCCGCAGGTTGAAAAAGAAAACCGTAGGAACGATCGAACGGTCGATGTGATAATTAAATTGTTTCGTAGCTTAATGAAAAAACGGAAGATACGCTGGATTATGTAAAATTGTCACCGTATCCGCGAACGGCCGATAAATTTTTATGCACCGGTCGGCCGCTGTATCCAGCGTGCGTCATGTAATATGTATGATCCGTTGCATTTCAGATTGGCTTATGAATAGAAGCGAGGATTCGCGCACGTCGCCTGCGCCGCCACCGCTATCGCGCCGGTCCGCCGGTTTTTCGAGGACCGCGCGCGCGACCGGCGAACGTACACTCGAACCTAATTGTCCGGGGTGTTGTCCCATCCGGGTCGTCGACCCCTTTTTGTGCCCGTGCGAGATACAATGCCGGTAGGAGAAATCCTTGGAATGGGTCGGCCGCGGTATAAATTCAGGAGCGGACGCTTCTGCGGACGCGACGCACAAAGCGAAGCTCGCGCGCGCGCGCGAAAGAGAGCGATAGCACGTGCCCCCTCGCCCGCTTGAGATCGCGATAAGGAAAGCACGTAATCTCTTTGTTCCGCGAAGATGCATTCGCCCGGACGGAGTGCATTGAGCCGCGTGAAAACGTGATTTACCGAAGCTTATCTGCCGTGTGTTCTCGCGACGGAAAAACGTCAGGCGTGAAGGAGGATCGTTCTAGCACCGTCGGAATAAATATCCAAGGAGGTTAGAAACGATTAAAGGTATATTGTGTATTACGGAATAAAGAGATTCTATAAAAATCGTGACAAAAATCGTAATCCTCGCAAACTGTACAGAAAAAAAAGAAGCGCCAAATAAAGATAAAGACTTTTATACGCAACAATCTATAATCTTAGAAATGAGCAAAGAGAGTGTGGAACGGGCTAAGTAAGAGCCAAGCGCTGTTGACGGTGCACAAAGGTTAATTCCTTTATTTATGATATCAAATTTTTAAAAATAAACGTTCCACACTCTCTTTGATTGTTACCAGAGCCTTTACACGGACTTAGAAATGAGATTATATTGCGTTGAACGAAGAAAACTTGCTTGAATGAAGTTATTTACATAGTTTAACTAAGAAAAAAAAGTTGAAATAAAAAGTTGAAATTCTTATAAGATTGATTGTTGCGTATACGAGTATAAGTTTTGACTTGACACTTTTGTTTTTTCTGGCCAGTTGATATATTATGAAACGGGATATGGATAGCGGATTATATAAATCAAACAGAAACGAAACAAATCAGCCTCGTGTTCGACATGACAGTGGACGTCTTGAAAAAATAATAAAACATACATGTTACTATTTTACAGGAACTTTTCTTAGATCAGCATCTAATAAATGATAAGAATCGACTATAGGGGATAATCCAACTTGCATTTACAAGACAACGAGTACAGACAAGAATTACTCGCTTGGGGGAGTCTATAGACGAGTCCCGCGTTCCCGTTCTCGGGTCGAATGACAATGCAGTTTATTGGTAGGAGAGCTAAGGGGTTTAATCCTCGTTCTTGAGCAGGTCAGGCAGTAATAATAGATTTGCTTCGTCGGAGGGCATCAATCAGCGTGCGCGCGCACGGGGGTGGAGGAGCGTGCCGTACCGTCTTATTTAATTCATCGGCATTCCCATGTATCTCCGGGCGTGTTAATACGACTAATCTCCGCCTTCGTTTATAAAACACAATCAGCTTGGAAAAGCAGACCGGTGATTTATAACGACATTTCTCCAGCGGGGAGATATTTCCCCGCGAGCCGCTCTCTTTCCAGGTTGTTGATAAATATTCTACGTCGGCTCTCTTTCGCCTCCTCGATGCCAGATGGTTCCAGGCATAATGCTCGCTTTGTAACCGGGAACGAAAGCCACCGCAAAGACCGACGACACACCAACCGCGAAAGACAGAAACGCCGCGGCGATGTCGCGTATTAATTAGACGAGGAGAGAAAACAAATGTGCACGGTGGGACGGAGCATTCATTAATGCATCGTAAACGTCGTAGATGACGAAGTGAAGCGCCGGGTTTGAAAGTAGCCGTAAATTTCAAAGGTTGCAAGTTGACAAGAGCGCGTTATGAAAAAAATAAGTAACGATAAATTTGTTAAAAGCTCGACGGTAAATCAAAGCGCGAACAGGCCGCGATCGTAAACATTTCATCCTCATCTTTAAAATACAGAATTTCTGCGTTCTACGCTGCAAGGTCACGACTATGCAAGAAAAGACAGCAAACTTGTGTAAATTTTCATGGAAAAAGCCACATTTCTCTCGCGCCCGCATTGCCAGTGACAATTTTCGTGAAAAATCATCCTTCTCTTCGGGGAATCGAAGAGAATGTCGTCCATTCGAGGGATTTTCAACGCGAAAAAACCAAGGATAAGGTTTTCCGCGTCGAAAAATCTGCCGCGCAGCGATCTTTCGGTGCCGCTCGGGGATGAGCGTGGTCGAATTTACGGGCAAGCGCGCGCGCGTCCCGCTTCTAATCCCGCTCCAATCCCATTCGGGCGAAACTGGAAGCGCATAAAAAATTGATGAAGTGTCCGCAATTACGACATCAATTTGGCCGACACGAGAACACGACCGAATACAAAGACAACGCGCCGGGGATGCAGCTGAAAACTGGGGTATTTCCCCCGAGTGCAATGCCGGCGTATCCCGTCGGGGTGCATTCGATATATGCGCGCGTGAGCCTAATAAGCGCTGGCACTTGCGATGACCAACACGGCGGACGAATTAAAGGACGACGAAAACGCGGCGCATAAAAAAATACGTAGGTATATTCGCTTCTTTTTATTCATCGAAAGCTATACGATTAGATGCTAGATGATCAGTCAGAAATGTACATATTCCTTACGATTTTTGTATATACGAAAGATTTATTTCGTATTATTGCAAAAGATTCAATTATTGCTCTCTAATATAGCAATCGAAAGCTCTCGAATTATTGCGGCTGTTATGCGTTCCTAAACTCTGATGTACATAGTAAACTTGACTCTCAATTCGTGATTTCAATCTTAACACACTCTCGTCCCTAATCTCTCTAAACTTGAAATTCTCAACTCGCGAACTTTCACGTAGTAACCTACATCCTGTAGATCTAAACTGTGAATTTCCAAGTTATAATTTATATATAATTATTCCGCATGAATATTAATGATAAATAAACCTATCATCAGCTGTTACGGTCTGCAACCTGAAACCGGCTTATCAACGAATTTATAATTTCCGCTGAAGATAAGACCGCAAAAATATTTTATTCTTTTTGTATTATTGGTTTTATCACCGTGCGATGGTTTACATGACATTAATGTGTTTTATTATTATTAATATACCGAGTTGCTTGTATAAAAATATTGGAAGTTTCCCATGTAATTATTAAATGTTTATCATTCAATCAAAAACGAAATGTAAAACAGCTGTAACGTTATATTTTATTAAAATAGTTAAGCACGTATCTTAATGTCTACGTCGATATACGATTCAATTTTAATACGCAGTGCTTATCGACACGGAGCAGTTCGTAAAAAGTTAATGAAGCATTCATAAACGTACACACGTATTGATTTTCCGGTTACGCTATCAATCATGACTCACGAACATCAAAATACAATTAGAATTATTTTTTGGCGCAATATAGCGCACGTCTCTAGAACAAGAGTGTTTATACTTATTTCTATTTGAAGGACCGAAATTAAATTTAATTCGTCCACTCGAGGTAATCTTATTTTTCAGGCAGTTGAAGCTGTCGAAAATCTAATTTCCGGCGGATCTTCTCGGGGAGTCTAAGCGAGATCGGTACTGGGAAACTCGCGGTGCAGCCAGACACTAATTGAACAACACCGATGTAAGCCGCGGGGATACGAGGGTGTACGAAACGCGAATGCCAGAAACCCGGCAATAGCCGACGAAAGAAGTTCTCAATTTTGCTGCCAATTTCTCGAGGGAAATACGTCGAGCCGCGCGTCGGATGATACGGACATCGCCTCGTGAGAACGATCCTGGAAACGCGTGATGTTTCACACGCATTGCTCTTCATTTGTCGTATCGCGGGCCGCGGCGCGGAACGCGTCGCACTCGAGAGAGGATATAGAGACAAAAGTGTCGGTTACGAGGGCAAGACAAATGAGTGCCGTGTGAGATGACGAGGGAGAAGTCTCCGCGAAGAGAAGTGGCGGAAAACCCGAGAGACGCCAGCTCATTTTTTCGGCCTTACTGAAATCTGGCGTCATAACTGACCTACCGCGCTGTGCGCCTTTTCCTCCCGTTCTCGCCTTTCTTCTACGAATATAAAATGTCACGCGACCCGGCCAGGACGGGAAAACTATGGCCTGTGTCATCTCCACACATTTTACAGCTAAATGTGACAGTTTCGCGTAACATATTTCGACTATGTATAAAATTTTAAGCCTTAAAAAATATTGTGTTTATGATTTTCAGAAAATTGATGGTGGGAAATGTAATAAAAGTGAATTATTTAGAAATTATAAGAATAGGTATAAGAATGATATAAAAATAGATTTATGAACGCAAGATGTTTTAATTAAAGCACACGATGGTTATACGGAAAGTAATATGTAAAAATAAAAGTATTATATTTATAAGATAATAATGTTGAGTTACAAAAATACATCTCATGTTAAAAAAATATCCTCGATCTATTTCTTGTCATAAATTTTTTTAAATTAATTAATTTGATTAGAAATCCAAAATAAATGTTTATTCGTCATAGATATTTGTTATTTCACACCTTTCGTATAACTCACCATAGTTGTCGCGTCACTTTATCCAAAGCAAGTAAAAACGAAAGAAAATTCTAGGCACGCAGACAATACGGGGGTTATGATCTCATTGCATTGTCTGCGCGTGTGCGCTCAATTTCAGTGATCTCTGTTGCTCCCTTAAGAAGGTAAAATTCCACCCTAGTGTTCTATGGAATGCTGTCGACCATAATCATCCGCTTTCCTAACACACAGACATACACACATTCCATAGAGAGACGATTAAGGTCAACCCGCACTCACTACTTTCGGCGGAATCACTGAAGGCTCTCTCGATGGAGCCTGTATTCGGAGCGCATTTCGTCCAGCGGTCATTGTTTCGGTGTTAAAGGCATTACAATGGTGCACGTGAAACAGCGGTTTTAAGTTTACGATCCCCGGATCATTCCAGGAAATTGAGAAGACGGAGGATCACGTTGATGGACGCGCGACACCCGCTTGACGAAAAGTGAAGCGATATTTCTCCGTTCGGAACTTAATCGCGCGTCGTCTTTACGCAATTTGCCAAGTTTCGATATTAAATACTGCGATAATTAAGTCTCAACTACTCAATTCTTCGTTACAGTAACTTACGTTTCGTTAGTTACGCTAATTAGGTAACCCCCACATAAAGTTACTTACGCGAAGTTTAAGCAATAAAATAACACCGTAACTATCTATTCTTCAAATTTTCCCTCGGGATCTTATTCACCTTTTCAATTTCGTTTCGATGAAATTCAACGAGCTTGAAAATTTTCACGCTTGTGACACACAGTGATCTATTACCAGAAAGTATTTGCCCCGCGTAAGAACGTTTTACAAAGATCAAACTTTCAAAATCTGACGTTTCATATCCAACGACCTAATATTTGAAGAAGGAAATAAGGACTTAAGATATCGGCTATTCAAAAATCGAGGGATTTCGATATTAAATCATGCGGCCAGGTTATATAGTTCGTGGAATGAATTTAAATGAAGATTGAACTATTAAGTCTTTTTGTTATCAAAAAAAGATTTGCAAGAGAAATTCTGGTCAGGGATGAATTAAGCCGTTTTGAATATTTAAAGATCCGTTCGGAGAACGATATATCTGGAAATTTTTCATGCAAAATGTGTCAACTAATGCATTAATATATGCTTATTTATCATTTATTACATGACATATTATCATATGTCATAAGACGCGTAGTCATATAAGAGAAGGAAAAAAGCCTGTTGTTCCAGGTGTTGTTTGTTTTTATTTGCTGATAAAATACTACAAACACTACTAAACACAGGTAATTCAAGCACTAATTGCTGTAAAGCAAAAGGAAATTCAGAGAGATTCCAAGTACCTAGAAGGATTTTGCGGGGGTTAAAGACCAACCATATTTGTTAATAATCGTATTTCACAGATATAAAGACCAAAGCCATCTGCTAATTAAGCCATTCCGAGGGAGACATTTTCCAGCGGGCGAGACTGGCCTGCATACGCGAAAAGGTTGTTCCGCGTCGTATCAAGCGGGGAGAGAATACGGAAAACTTTCCAACGAGCGGCACGTGACACGGGTCAGGAAAAAAGTCGAGGAGCCGAGGAGTGACGTAGGTCCGTGCTACAAGGACCCTGCTTCGTATTTCCCTGGAGAGACGGCGGGAGTCTGTTCTTCGGACATTACGTCATTTTGTGCACTTCTAAGGGACTCGCAGAGACGGCGACATACGTTTTTGAAAAAGACCATTTAGCGTATACGATTTGTAGAACGACGCAAACTTAAAAACGCGAGTGGAATTTTTAAAATTTCGAAGAAAAGAGATTTGAAAAATACGTTTCTTATTTCTACAACAATAAATCTATACCTATTGTGGTAATAATAGTAGTTCAGTCAATGAATACTAAAGCAGGAGAAAGCTTGGAAAGCAATAAATGATCCCGCTCTTGATTTTCTCTATTTTCACCGAAGAGGTACCGACTCTAAGTTGGCCGTATGACCTTTCATTGAAATATAACGCGGTACATGTAAGACATCTTGTACACGTTTAACAATGTATACACAAATGAAAATAGATCTTAGGGTCGGTTGTTCCAACCTTTTAGTAAATTAACTAATAGTTAAATCATATGTATGTCTTTGTTTATCCTTTACATTAAACAAAGATAGACATATGATTTAACTATTAGTTAGATTACCAACAGGTTGGAACAACCGGCCCTTAATGAAAAAAATAACATCGCGTCGCTACGGCCAACGCGAGTTTAAAGAGCGTGTAACGAGCAAAAAAAACCGTGTGTGATCGTCATTATCTCTCGGAGGCAACAATGTGCCATCGAGTAACTAACTTCGATGCATCCAACGATAACGCTATGTCATACCCGGAAGAGGAATGCTTATCTGAAGAGCGGTTATGTATTTCGGAGCAACATCGGGTACCCCTTATCGCGAACGGAGGTCGTACAAAAGGTAACCGTCGACCTCGTATCGCTAAATACGAGCTACCCGGTACGATATATCCTATTAAGGTCAGCGCAAGATAAAGCTCCCGCCGCGATTTCAGCGTATCGTTGATTTCCATTCCCGAGTCAATTAAGCTCGGCTTAAATGAAAAGAGATTTAAAATATTCAAAGGCTTCGCGGACAAGCGCGCAATTGTGCATCCCCGGGATAGGCGAAATAGATTCAGCTACGTTCCACTTTGTATCGGAGTTTCTAAACTGGATCCCGCGCGGATCTCCTAATTTAGCGTGTCACGCAAATTAATAGCCTGCTAACGGGATAGCTAATGGCCTGAGAAATTCAAGAAGTTATCGCGGTAACTGCACCGGAAGCCAAACGCTTTGCTGTCCAACAAGCGGTAACTGCAGATAATTACTTCGTCCAGCGTTTCCATTAATTCTTACGATACTAAAAATTCGTAATTAACGAACAGCAAACGTGCCACGTGGGTAGCGCTCGGTCATTCTGAAAGCGATAAATCAACTATTACGCGACCTCTCGCGTATATTATATGCGGCGCGTTCTGGCCGTAAAAACCGGCCTTTGTTAGAAATATGCATTCTAAGTGTTTCAAAAGGGTTCATAAATTATATTTTATTTACTAGCGGACTTTACTGCCGGGTTAAAAGACGCCGGACAGAAAATGTCGTCATAATTATATTTTAGACATGAATATTCTGAAACGTAAAAACCTCACACGACACTAACAAACCATTCCTCTCGTAAGACAATATAACGCACAAGATACTCTATTTCGCCGACCGGCGTGCGTTAGGAACTTCCTTCTTGCAGCGCGGCGTATAGTTAATAATGCAGTATATAGGAAATAGTTAACGAACGGCTGCGTGAAGTTATCTACTCCACGGCGGCGGGTGTTAGGCGAACGAAATTGTTGCTCAACAAGTAGTAAACGAGCTGATCATAATCGCGAGCTGTAAAGCAGGCGGGCCTCCTTCCGCGAAACCCATAAAGCCCATGCATTCTCTCTCAATGCGGCAGATACTTTGCACAGTGGAAACTACAACCCACGATGGTAGATTTAACGACGGTAGCGCGGCGTTGACGGTGGTTGAGCACACGCAGGGCGCACTCTCTCTCCGTTACTCTCCATAGCTTTCTGAAAATCCGGGATTTCATCCTTCTTGATCCTTCGACGTTCTGTTGTAAAGAGCTTATACTTCACCTCGCAGCTATCGATCGGCGGAGTGTCATCGACGTTTGATATCCGACCTATGTTGTTCCGTGTAATCGTAAACTCACTTACTCCGTTCCATATCGCTCGAAGAATATTACGAATTTCGGAAAAGAATTCGTACGGAACGAAATACGGAACGAAACGGAAAAGAATATATCGTAAGTTATGAGGTTTTAATGTGCGAATCTCAGGAGATAATCCTCACAGTTGAAAATTTACATGAAGTTTCTTCACGGGAAGTTAAATAAATCTTTTCTTCTTTGTACTCAAAACAACCGCAGTTTTCGCATCTTGAAATACTTGATTTATCTTTACGAGACAACCAGCGTGTGTTGCGTACCACAAACTGAGAGGGTTATTGTGGCTCTTAATGCTTTACTCTACGAATTGGGTTAAGTAGGATTAAAAACCGAATGAAATGTAGAATTATGCAGAATTTGCAAGATTAAATACCTTTTTCGTATGCTGAAATTAACCGTAGAGTAAATCCAGATTGCGGAATGTTATTATAATATAAACAGTAGCATGAAATACTCTAAATTCATTAAAATTCAAATAGTTGCATAAAAATTACTCATTACTTTTAAATTGCAAATTTAATCTGTGTTGTTAACTTACATAAAATTTGCATAAATTTTTTTCTTATATTTTGAGGCATCTTGAAGTATATATATATTCTTAAAATATTCCGCGAGTGCTTTGTTATAAATTTTCGAGAGAGAGAGAAAGAGAGAGAGAGAAATCTTCAAACTCTTAAGTCTTTCAAAGCACTGGTATCTAAAGGTTATCAAATCTGCAGAGAACGCTTATCTTCAAACTATATTTGAAGTGACTAGAAACTTCGCAGCGATTAACTCCTTCGAAAATTTACAAGAACGTAGATCCATCATGCCTATCTCCGAGTTCATATCGCTTATCGAGAATTCCCGACCACGTCCCGCCATATTGATATATTTCTGAAATATATGATAAAAGTCGCAGCTCTGAAAAGGAACGATATACCCTCCGCGTTTTATGTGTCCGTGTATATATATGTTTATGGGAAGTCGTCGACCGTGCTATTGCAATTACGGATAAGATTAAGGGTCCTTCGACGCTCGTAATGGGCCTGTGATGTCGTTGTCGGAAATAAGAGAACGTATCTACTGTCCTATAATACGGAGTGACGCATGCCACCGATAGCAAAGTGCGAAATCGTGATTATATGGTTTTCGGTTATTACAAGCTTGAGAGAGGTAAGAGCGATAAGAGGGCGAAAAAGAATAACAGTCTACCGAAGGGATCGAAGTCGTAAATTGAGGAGGCAGTTCCGACCCGAAAATATTGAATTGCATGTTGCGTCAGTCACATTTCTTTCTCTCTTTATTTTAAGATAGATGAACAAAGAAGACTTAGGCTCAAAAGTATTTGTTATAATTACTGTATTGTTATTCGCTTTTTAATTTTCTCAATCAAACACGGAAAAAAAAGATTAGCTATTATAGCTAAAATAATCTTAATATATAACTAACATTGTTTGCAACGAGAGTAACATTTTTTGCAGCAAGAAGGTTTTGCTACTATTGCAAACTATAGCTCTCGCTGCAAAAAATATAGCTCTAGCTGTAAAAAATATTGGTTATCCATATTTTACGACTAAATTTAGCTATTTTTTTTCCGTGAAACAAAGATAAGTTTTCTTTTTAAATAAAAAATTCAATAATAATTGTTTATAAATAAAGTAATTAATCAAACTGCCATTAAATAAAAGGCTCAAATAATTCTCAATTTAACAGTTAAAATTGGTTAGTAATAATATATAGTAACATGTATTCAAGTACCTAAACTGAAATAAATTCGCTCATCAAAATTAAGAATATCTCAGGTAACAATAATTTGATTCTAAAATGCTTTTTCTCTCAGTTACTTATTAGACGAAATTACCGTTATTCTAGACAATTAATAAATCTATACGAAATAAAATGCAAGCTATACAATAAATCATTTATCGCAATTAAATTAAAGCGCAAGCAGTAAAATATTTAGCGTGCGTTTATTTCATAATACACTGCATGTGCGGCCTTGTCCGGTTTGATGTTTTTGCGACAAAGCGCCAAGAGCACCGTGTTGTCACTGGCGTAACGAAAGCCGCTGCTCCGTTTGTCGTCGCATTACCCATTGAAAGGCGGTCGCGTCAAGTTTGCTAGGAGACATCAAACGCCATTGTATTTTGCAGTTACTAAGCGATCACTATAGCTCATATTCCGTAAGCGTATCTAACTTTTCGGATCGTCGATAGTATCTCGCGCGATTGATTCACTCGGAATGGAAATCGAAGCGAAATAGAGAATGGGAAATGTAAACCGGTCCAGGGCACTTACGGGCGCGATACTTATCTCCGCTTTTGCATTCGAGGTGTATTCCGCATCGCGCTCTGAGCTTTCGGTTTAAATGCGACTCGCCTGCCGTTCCGTGATCGATAACGCGGAATAATATGCAAATCGCCGGGTGGCGTCTTCCGAGGAACGGGAAGCCGCGTTATATATCAATCGCATGCTGACAATCAATTCGAAATTGAAGAATAGAGAATATTTTACGTGGTTACGTTTATATTTCGCAACGCGGCAAATATTTCGAAGAAATGAGACCGACTGGGCGCGCGCGGCCTTGATGTTTGTTTTAGTAGTGTACCGACGCGCGCACCGTACACAAGGCCACATGTCGCCGTACCGTACTGTCATTTGCGCGACGAGACTTGACTCGAACTGCAATGGCAGAGTAAATCACCGCGCGTGCTCTCACTTTGATCCCTAATCAAAACGTAACTCTTGAACTGCCCGTGTGTCAAGATAGAAAACTTTATCTCGCCTGATAAGTTATTTTGATATGAGATTCACGTAAGGTAAATGTACCAGTGGTCGCACACTTAAGCCACAATTCAGATTGTGATACAAATTTAGCCCATTTAGACGCATGCTTGGTACAAATGACTTGAACCATCTTGAAGCTTAGGGTTTCTAGTTTCTAAAACACATGCAATGTTTATTTTAATATTCAGTCATTTATTATTTATGCCGCGAAAATGATAAAAAGGTCAAATGTACCAGTGTCCGCACAGCCTTTACTCGGTATGTCCCACCCAGTGTCCGCACAATACGATATTTAGGCTGCGGTCCACTTGATGCTACAAATGCTTCGAAGCATTCCTCCTTCAATGAAGAAAGAAGGAGAAGAAAAACGCTTCAAAGCATTTGTGGCGTCAAGTGGACCGCAGCCTTAAACCAAAATATATTCAGCCGTAACATAACCTCTCCATGTAAACAGCAAACAATTTTTCTGATACTGGTTGCACAGATTCAGCATGCACATTAGATTTATTGCAGATATATTATCAACAATGAGTACTTACTTATCAATCGGTTTTCCACACGATATTTTGTTTT
This sequence comes from Temnothorax curvispinosus, assembly GCF_003070985.1. Lineage (NCBI taxonomy): Eukaryota > Metazoa > Arthropoda > Insecta > Hymenoptera > Formicidae > Temnothorax > Temnothorax curvispinosus. The sequence goes on along the minus strand of NW_020222918.1, from coordinate 206,559 downwards.
CTTTTAATCGAAACACCAGAATTAATTCCGTAGTAACAACTTTGCATCGATCGAGAAACAGCGTGCTACGCGATGTGCGGTTACTGGGACTAGCGAACTCGCAGGGTTGTACCAGTATCCGAACAGCCGTGACGTGCGAGACCGAATAAACAATTTAAAATAAATGGTAATCCGTGCAGAATCATACTTCAAATTTGTTTGTTATTACAATAACGTATTGTAGATCCCTACACAATTTTTAGATTTGCAATATTCTTCACGAAATGCTTAATAAATTGAAAACATTAAAGTCGTGTGCGGCGACTGGGACGTGTGCGGCCACTGGTACGTTTACCTTAACAATGAGGTGTACAAGGTTTTTTGTTATGAATAGTCAAAGAGAGAGAAAAAGAGTTAACGCATTATTTAAAAATAATTTTTTTATTTATATGATAAACGCTTCTGTGAATTTTGTAAAATTGCAAATAAAACCAAATTTATTGCTTTATGCGCGTAAAGACCCCAGGCAAATATTATTTGTAGTGCATTCGTTCATTCTATTTGCCCCGCGAATTAATTACGCGACGTCCATAAAAGCCGCCGATGGATTCGCATAAAACATTCATACTTTCGGCCCGATTGCCGATGCAAGAAGCGGTAATTCTCGCAAAAAAAAGCTGACTGCGCGGAATATTCCTATGTAAATTCGGGAAAACCAGGAATTCACGGAAAGAACGTAATTCGACGAAGGCGCGGCCCTGCGTTTCTTTTCCGTTCCGGAATGCGCTTGAATAAGGCGCGCGGGGTGTAAATTATGAACGTGCGAAAGTATCATCCCGAGAGAGCTTAATTACGCTGTAACTTACGCTGTAGGCTGTAAGTGTCGTTCCTAAGCTCCTAAATCGTATAGCTTGAGGCGCGCTTAAACACGAAGAATGCCTCTTATAATTTGAATTACTGCGTGAGAGTTTTGTGCAATTGAGATATATTCGGATTTGAGTTAATTTAATAAGGGCGAGAGAGAGAGAGAGAGAAAGAGAGAGAGAGAGAAAGAGAGAGAGAGAGAAAGAGAGAGAGAGAGAGAGAGAGAGAGAGAGAGAGAGAGAGAGAGAGAGAGAGAGAGAGAGAGAGAGAGAGAGAGAGAGAGAGAGAGAGAGAGAGAGAGAGGTCCGAGGTTTCCGTTTTATAAATAATATTAGCAGGAATGTTTATGTTATGCACAGACAACGGATGGACGTTTTTCTTATCTTGTTTATAAAACGAGAATCTCTGACTCTTCTCATTAACTCGAACGCCAATATATCTCATTTACATAAAAAATTACCTAGTAACTCGAATTGTAAAAGCTGTTTGGCTAGATTCTTCGACACTCTATGAAGAGAAATTAATTTTTCCCAACTACTAATAGAATTGCAATGGCGGCTCATATATTCCGGTGCACGTTGCATTCGTCCTCAAATTATACATCTGTATTTTTCCGCGAATCTCGCAGCTCTAGCACGCTTTATGAATATTCTGAGGAGCGTGCTTCGCCGCACTTAAACCCGGTTTTATTAAATGATACCGCCAGCAACGTCGAGCGTTTTCACAAAAGCAAAATAAGTGTGTATACGGCTTTCTATCAAAGTCGCAGAAATATTTACGGACTGCATTTACCTCGCTTTTGTATAACAATGAAATCTTCTAGTTTTGTTGCGGCATTACAGCATGAAATATTAAGAGCTTTTCATATTATAAAAAAAAAAACGAAATAATAGCTAATTGTGATAAAATGTCTTCAGATCTCTTCTCTCTTTCTCGAACATATTTTTGTTACTATATTACTAATAGATATAATTGTTTCGTTACGGTAACGTCTATAGTTAATTTATAATCGCGTGAAACATCGCTGAGTTGTGCTGTTGCAAGTAACAATGGTGTACATACTATGATGCGCGCACTCCGCATGTATATCACGCAAGTGTCATAATCATGAGAGTTGCATCGCTAAAGTCTCACTGACGTCATCCAGCTCAAAAGGCTCGATGTTTCGCATCTGCGCGTCCTTTGAGCGACACGCCGTGTGCAAAGTTGCACTTTGAGTTGGGCGCGCGTAGAGTAATATCTAAATGTTCGCACAAAGACACTCAAGTAAGATGCGCGAGGTGTAATAAAGTCATAATGCACGACACACACGGGTGTTCCGCGTAAAACTCGCGGAAACCGTAGATTTTCGCCGACAAGATTTACGCGCGAGCGAGAATGCAGTTTGCCGACAGAATGCATCAAGGAAGAAGTTGCGGGATAAGAAAGGTGAAAGCGCATGAACATTCTCCCGCGGCCGTATCTGCATAAAATTGATACGTCGAACAGGTGGGTGGATGAGATGATAGAAGACCGCGCGTTATCTTCCGCCCGTAATATGTTCCAGAAGCGGAGTATCTATCACGATTCAAAAATTCCTAGAAGCGTCTCGGGAATATTGATGCCTTCAGCCGCGCAAGCTGTTTTCTCTTGTTTTGTTGGTCTTGCATTAAAATTTTATGCTCTCTTTCTCTCTCTCTCTCTCTCTTTCTCTATTTTTCAATCTGCCTCTAATAAAAATACTATAAAAATAAGAATTGAATACGAATATCTTTAGGTCAGTCTATGACGATAGTTATTCCAGTTTCATCGAGACCCTGTATCCGAGATTGAAAACTCGTACGTTTAAATCTCTCTCAGTCAATTTTAACTCAATATTAAAGATTTTGTCCGCGATTTCGAAAATGGATAATTCTGATTTCCGGTTATAAAAATTATCCTCGCTGCACAGAGCCGGCCGGAGCAAAACATTTCAATCACGTCCCTCGGCAATATTTCTTGGTATACTTTATTAGTTTCCGATATTCGATTATCGGATATTTCGAGCGTGAGCACAAATATCAAAAACCCAGTGCTGTTAATCGGCGAAAACTTACCATTCGCGTATGCGATCTCTGACTTTTACCCGAAATGGAAATCCCATTGAATGAAAAATACAGGACCACAAACCGTGGCTTTTATCCCTAGTACATTTGCCAGGCAAACTTCTTGAAACATTCAGATGATTTCGCGACTGGTATACGTGCACGATGAAATTTGAAAAATGCGCTTCAAATACGAAGGGAGCCGTTTGGCGGATGTTTTTTGCACCGTGCGTATTGCCTCGAAACAGTATATTGCAAGCAAAATCATATACGTGTGAAAAAGAAATCCTTCTACGCTCCCTTAACTTTTATATGGAAAATCCTATTTATGAGATTGAAGCAAATTACTGGTACCGTTACGCACGGTAAAACGTAATAACGTACATATATATCTTATCTACAGATAGATCTAACCACAAAATTTATCAAAGAAAGTTCAGAAAGACTCGTGAAACAAACTCGTCAATATCCGATTATTCTTTATGCATAATTCTTTTGTTTGTCGGTCGCAAGAGTTCGTGACGCTAAGCGAAAGATACTTTCTACTTATTTAGTACGCTGTAAATCACCGCGGTAATTCGCACCGGGAGTATAAAATATTCAAGATATGATCATGGCTCACACACGTGCTCGCCGCAAGATAACGGGACATGTTTTTGAACATATAGTTACAGTTTTCTCTTGTTCCCGATTCAAGACGGTATATCAGAAGATGTCTAATAAACTCGACCTTTACCAACATTACTCGCGCCGTGTTATTTCGTCATAAAGCCGGAATAGGGATACTTTCATTCGTTGATGACTCCATTGACGATGGAGAAAACTTAGAAATTGTTATCGTATAAAGAGTCAAAAGAAAAGTTTCGATATACATATATTTGTCGAAAAATAACAGCCTAAACTCGACTATAACTCAATCACAAATAAATGTCAGTCGTTTTATACGTCCACAATAATGATGTATGATGCGAATATCGTTAGTAAAAGTGGAAATGGAGAATTATTGTCATCGCATAAAAAGTTATAAGTTTTATCCTGCGAAGCACATTTTCTTCCTTACATGACAGTAAAATGTGACCATCGTATCGAGATTTTTCTTCTGCAGAAACATAGATAAACTATATGACCTAGCCTTTCACACCGTAAAAACCTATCCCGCTCGTTTATCACGATTTCTAAATACAGTTCGCTGCTTAGATTTGCATACACCGACGCGAAATGTGGGATAGGGGATGCGGGAATGGCTGTATTTACTGCGAGCATAATTAACGGAAAATCCCAGAAATTGCCAGCATCATAAATTATGGTATTTTCTCTTCCTCTCTTTAATATAGAAATGTTATTGCAACTTAAAAATAACGAGATTAAATTAATAATTAATATTATAAAAACTATTATATAAAAAACTTGTGTTATAATCATAAACTAAATGTAATTATATATTATTACAAAAATAATTATTTTTAGCTTATACATTAATTTTGATATTTTCTGAAATGTGACATTTCTGAAATTCGATATTTGTGCGTCTTTTCAGAAGGTCTCCTTTAATTGCGGCAAAATCGGTTTCGCATTATGTCTAATTCGATACTGGAAATGTTAGTCCGCGCGATCCTTTAAAAGTCCGAAAGCGAAACGGCGCGCACCACCTACGCGATCAATCTGCATTTGTCGCGGATCGATATCGCCAAAAGCAGCGTATATATATATGTACGTGATATAGGTATGCGGAGTCAGGCGGTTATGATTAATCGTTCAAATTCAAAGCACAGTTGATATTCCGTTCACTGCGATAACAAATAAATTCCCTTATATAATATACAACGCGCTTACTGTCCTGGACGTTGGATAATACATCGCCATTAGTAAAAAAAAATTCGTGAATGTGACCGGAGAACTAATGAGAAAAGATATTAGAACACGAGAATAAAATCAGATTTCTCCATTCCAGATAAAAGTAAAGTTTTGCGCTCGACTATATGCGATTGATCTTTTAGAGATTAAAGATTCGTATATTTTTGTGACTTAAGGGGATGCTGGAGCCGTAGCCGAACTCGATCGGCGTCGGTAAAGAAGACCGGCGAACTATATCTGTCCTTGTATAGACAAAGATATAGACAAGGATAGCACGCTACATTGCACGCACACATACGCACGATGCACACCGACATTATACTTTTATATTACGCTTCCAAATCTTGATTTGGGGGGTTTATCGATGTTTTTCTTGTTGTGCAATTCGGGGAAACTTGTTTTCGCGTTCGTACCAATGGTATATCTCTTATATGAAATACATCTTGTGACGAGCTGACAGCTCGCCGCAACTCAAGACGCCATATTGGGATAAGAGTAGGATAAGGAAATCTGTACTTCCGTAATTTTTTCTCGTTTTCTATATAAAATCGGAGTTTCCCCGAATCATTAATGTATGTACTGCAATTCTGGAGAAGGATTTTTAATTCTGTCAAATTAATACGACGCTACGTGCCGACAAAAAATGCCGGTAAAACAGACGGCTCCAGCATCCCCTTAAAGATTAAACAGAATTTTTAAAGATTAAATTATAGTAAAAATTGTTTGGATAATAAATTTAATAAAATAGAATAAGTGCAAAATATTTAGAAGCTTGGTTTTAATTCGATTACTATCGAATAGGTTTTAATATAAGAGGAGTCCGGGAGACTTGACCATAGAGGAGAGTTGAACCACTTCAAATATCTCGTTCAAATTTTGAACAAAGAGCTCAATCCGAGTACGTTAAAATACGTTTGTCTCAATCACAGTCGAAACGCACTACCAAGCATCATGCATGTTGTCGCTTGACTCCCCCTATACAGAAATGTTATTGTCTTTTCCAATTTTCCTTTTCACTGGATAGACATTTGATAGAGAACACACTCAGGAAATAAGTAAGATTGTCGAAAGAGCGCCGAAAGGTTAATTGCCAAGGATTAGTGCATGCACACGTAATACGAAATTTAGAGAATGGATTTGATGAATATCACGCCGTGTAAAGATTAGTCTAATCTACCGAGATATATAAATCTACAGAGTCACAAATTCAAATCTGTTTTTAATTGAGATTTAGCGCGGAATGAGACGTGGCGGGCTATTTCGCTCGCGACACAGAATGCGGAACCACGTGCTCTCACGTACGTATTTAGTGCCGCGTCCACGTTCGTTCACGCGCTTGCTCTCGCATGTTTTATATATAGATCGGCACGGCAGTAACCAACTGTTAGCATTGTCGACGCGTACTGCCAGTAGCCAATAAATATGAAACGCTATTCACCTATTATATCTTTAATCGAGAGCTCGAGATAAATTTATCCTCGTTTTATTATCGTAATATTATTTTATTCATTAATTATTTTAATACTTCATTCAGTAATTAATTTGCTATTATGGTACGTCGTTGCTTTTCCATTCTTGTTACATAATAATTATATCGTGAAAGACTAGATTTATATTTACTCGCGAAAGACATAGTCAATTTTTTGGGGTAAAACATGTTTCCTGCGGGATTCCTGTGAGATAAAATTTCTGGTAAAAGTTAAAAAAAAAATCTAATAATGTGTTACCATCATTGATTTTCCAATATAAAAATTTGAACCTCAAATAAATTTCGCAAGAAAAGGCTATTACCTACATCTCATATATTCGGCGAGTATAAAGGAAATAAGTATATTTATAAAACTTTATATCTCTCGTGCAAAATATCCGCTACGCGAATAATTTCCGCGTAATACGTATTTTTTTAATAAAAATCTACTTGAGGAATGCAACTGTGTGACCTTTCCGTTGTCGCTTTCTCATATTTTCCAATTTGCGAGATACATTGCGCGCGTGACGCAATTACGGATACAATGCAGCGCGTCCACGCAACACGCGCGGATCTTGCAATCCGCTGCAATGCGGCTACATTGCATATGCATAATAATCGGCGGATAATAATAACCGCCCACGCGACAAACGTGTAATGACAGGTTGGAAAGTTCGCTGGAAGCATGACCGCCGGAAAAAGCCTCTCTCGCCCGGCCGGACCTTATTACCGTAGTTTGACAATATTATTCCAGTAACGCGAATAACGCGCAACGCGCGCGCGTATGTATATACGTGCCGAAATTAATATAACGTATCGGAAGATAATAGCGGCAATAATAATTACGGCGCGCAGTCAGCGGACGATTAATGACGCAATTAGAAGCGCGCGCGATGTATAGCGATGAAAAAAAGCTGCGTCCAAAGGAATTTTATTAGCGTTAATTAACAATCGCCTGTTGGTGTCGATAACGACACGTGCTCTATAGCGAAATTAATTAGCGTTGTAATTAAACCGGCCAATTTTTCATGCTTTTCAGATCAATTTATTTCTAAACCGACTAAAAAAAGAGAGTAAAATTTATAAACGCGAAATCCTGTGTGCAATTTATTTTACCGGATTAAACGCAAATATTGTCTCTTCTACCTTTCAGTTTGACTTTCCAATCGTACGAAATTTTTTTAGAATGCACCGTGCGTTCACAAATGACGCGATCAATAGCGACTTGTCATTTATTTAAGGTTCGTTTTATAGATAAATAGTTTTCCGATCGAGATTACAGCATTGATCGACTTTCGTGAATAAGCGGTCTCAACTGTTCGAAATCGTTGCACGTCGCGCCAGTACCGCGATATAATCCACCGCATTTCGAATTCAGCAGCGACGTGCGCGCGCGCGCGTGTGTGTGCAAACACGCACACACGAATCCGTAATCCGCCCGATAATATACCTGACATAGCGACACGAAGACACGTGATACATGAGTACCGGCTGGTTGGACCTGTCACAACACCAACGGCACTTAAATTTCAAACAGTTATGCATCTTCCGCCGGTATTCGAACCGTCATCCAGCCGTGCACTCGGCAATCCGCCATTATGTCACCGGACCCCCGGCGGCGGGGAATACGCGAAAAAAAATCAATATTTCGTAAAGACGGACTCACCGGCGAGAGAGCCGCGAAAAATTCACGGCTGATTCCACTGCAAGTTTGCACCGACGCAGAATAACGTTGCAAATATTTGCGCGCGATATGGATTAGAGCTAGTATAAACGGAAAATAGAAAATAAATTTGAATGTTACTGTTATTCCAACGAATGATACTAAAAATTCGTAATAAAAATATTTGTCTAGTCTTTATACATAAAAATAGCAAAGATATAGAAATAAAATATTTCATATTATTCTATATTTCGCAAAATTGAATAGTTTTGTGTAAAAAATCAATTTTTACATTAGTTAAATATGAATTTAACATCTATTGACACGTATCAATCAACTCCTTTTAAAAATATACAATAAGATACAATAAAATCCTGGAACGCATACCGTGGCAAAAATTTTTCGCCCTACATTGAAGAGCAGACATTCCGCCTTCACAGATTCTGCAATATGTTTACTTTACAGAAAGCGCAAAATATACCCTTCCCAGCTGACACGTTTGAAAATATTTCACACGAGTGTGCCAGAATTTTAGATTCTGCACCACGATCTTTCAAAATTGAGTTTTGACGTATACCAATTCCATTCCGGAAAATGCCCCCGTGCATAGTTGAATCCTTGATATACTTTACAATTGTCCATTTCCGGGTGGGAAAAAATTTACAGCGTTGACTTGCTGCGACAAAAACGGGACACCATCAAACATACAAAAGCTATACAACGCGTGGAAATTTAAATCACAAGGTAATGTAATTCTACGAGTTCAGCATTTAAAAGAATAATATTTAACTAAGCTGATGGAATATTCATTTGCCAGTAATATCCTGAAAAACCAATTTCACGTATGACTGTTTCACACTAATTGTGCGGCTTTTCTTTTATTAAATTTTCTCTCTCTTTATATATATCACAATGCAATCTAATCTAATAAAAGAGAATCAGTTACTTTTAATAAATTAAGAAATAAGTATTTTTCATGAGGAATTCATCGAAGATGTCGTTCTTTGTTTGTATTACAAATTATATGTATAAAATAACCATTTTGTATAAATTGTTTACATAATTTGTAGAAAATTAGCTGGGGCGATGAAGCGCATCTTTAGTTTTACGACAAGTTAACTACTGGAGCAATTAAGAGAAGCTTTTAGAAATATATCATGCACAAGTTTTATCGTCGTGAATTGAGGACGGAAAAAACACCAGTGACCAACGCGATGAGCATCGCGAGAGAAACGTGGGTTTTTCAGCATGACTCGCAATTCTCCTCTCGGAGAGAGCGAAGAGATGGGGCGTCGCGTCGTAAATAAAAGTTATCGCGATATATCATGCAGTGGTGCAGCGAGATAGTAGGTGGTAGCACTCCTGAATTTATGACGAATCTTACAGGATGTTCGCGAGGAAGAAAGGCTGCTGGTTGGATAGACGCCTCCGGGCACCGACGACGAAAGACACCGGGCGTGAAAGAAGGAGGAGAGAGCGAGGGGAAGGGCTAGGGTTTCTATCGATTATCGACTGGAGCTGGAAAAAGAGCAAGCTTTGATGGATTCAAACACGGCCTACCACTTTCGCCTACTCTACTCGAACCACACCCCATCGCGGCCACTCCGTGAGAGTGGTTAAAACGACGAGTACGCCGACCTTCTCTGTCTCTCTTTAGGGAAAAAAAAGTGATCGATCCGGAGAAAGAGATCCGAATCCACTCGACTTAGTCAACAATGGATTACCTGCTCCGTCCGACAATGGATTACCCCGTCCGAAATGCGGTGAAACTTTGACGTGATGCGTTGTTAAACGGTATTGCCGGATAAGTATCCGAAACTGCATGGAAAATTGGTCGGCGTTAGCAACCATCGAAAGGGAGAGATATATTTCAAACGTTTTTCGTGTAGATCAATACGTTTTACATATAAATTTATATAAATGGAAAAGTGGAATCATACACGGAGAAAATTTTATGTTAAATTTTACTATGCTGCCGCACCAACTGCGAATCATCAAGACGCCCAAGTTTAAATGCTATAGTCTTGTGTAAAATTACTATGTCCATAGCATTTAGTGATATGTCCATAGCATTTAGTGATACGATCATAGCATTATTATAGCATTGAATGCTATGATCGTAGCATTAAATGCTATGGACATAGTAATTTTACACAAGACTATAGCATTTAAACTTGGGCGTCTTGATGGTCCGCAGTTGGTGCGGCAGCAGAGTAAAATTTAACATAAAATTTTCTCCGTGTACAAAAATGTAATAATATACCTAATTAACATTAGAAAAATTGTTCTGTAATTTTATATATAAGTAAAGAAAAAAAAGCGCTATTATATATTTTTTATTTTCAATATTCGCAATATCGATATTGCAAGCGCGAAAAGCATAAGGTTTGACAACATCAAATTTTGTACGTATCAAACGTCACTCGACGGTTTCAGAAATTATCCACTTTAGAAATTGCATGCGTGATGGGATTACGAAATCGCAAATGGAAAATCGTAGAAAAGCAGCTCGATACTGCCAATCAGAACAATCAGCTACGAAATTCGATCGAAACGCGCTGGATCAGAATTAACCGATGATATATATTCCCGCCGGCTGCGATTGATTTATGGCACGACCGTACATTTGAATGTGCTATGCGAAAAGCATCGTGATTTTCTCACCCGCGCCCGCACCGGAGCAAGTGTTCTCCCGATGATTTATCGCGAACGAATATCTTTGTATTTGAAGCGCGGAATATAATTTATATCACGTTACCTAAAATATGTTTCAGATTTTCTACAACGATACGTTATAATTACAGTAATACTGGAGCTTATTGTCTTACATTTATTTATTTCGTACACGGAGAAAATTTTATAGTAAATATTACTATGGTGTCGCACTAGCTGCGGACCATCGAGGAATTTTAAGTTAAATTACTATGTTTATGGTAAAAATTACGTTATTTTATCGTTTTTAAAACAATAATTATAGTATTTTAACTTGAAATTCCTCGATGGTCCGCAACTAGTGCGACACCATAGTAATATTTACTATAAAATTTTCTCCGTGTATACGTTTATTTACAGAATTATAATTTTACTCCAAATTATTAAAAATTACTATTTTAAAAAAGCATGTAGTTTATCTTAGAAAAAAATACTTGAAAATGCAAGTAGCATTGTCACGAAGATATAACGCAATTCATATGAAAGCTACACGATAGTTATTATATTTTCGTACATTGGCATCTCATACAGAAATGCAACTCACGTCGAAAATTGAAATACCTCGAAAAGTTGTTTGTAGAAAAATGAGTTGGACAAGAAAGCGAGAAAATGTGAAAACGTTAGAGCTTAGAGCCCTAACATTCGTGACGTTTTTCCTTTTGCTCTTCTCGAACACTTTCAAACTGTTAGAAAACTGACCCGAGAATACGACACCGACTTTTAAGATGCTCTCTCTTTCTCTCACGGCTCGATACCGTCGATACCGTACTCTCTCCATCATCGATTTTTCGCGTTTTATGTGCTCACTGACGACGGTTTATTTTTTAACGGTGTACATTAACGTTATCGTAGCGAGAGTCGGAAAATGCGTGAAGAAAAATAAGTGAAGTAAAGTCAATAGTAAAAGACATAACGTTAATGTGGCTCGTGAAGCGTTAAAGCTTTCTCATGACAAAGCCATATATAGTCGGAAATGTAAGAACCATTAAGCGATACGATAAGAAGAATAAGCACGTACAAAGAATGTGGTTAAAATATTTAAATTAGAAGCGGAGAAATTGAAGAAGGTTCTTGAAAGGAAATTATTTATTCGGGAAAAGTTTTTCTTAAAAGACTGTCCCTAATTTACATTAATATTATACGTTCTAAAAAAAAGCGCAAAAAAAATATCTTTGCCTGCGTTAGAAAATTATACATTTTGCGTACATTAACACTTCATCATTTAAGATAAGAGCTATTATAGAAGTTCGTGGAACAATAGGAGCAATCCTCTGAAATGACTATTGTTGTATCATGTGGACACAATACAGGGTGTCTATATAAGCAAGCCTGCGACACAACTAGAATGACTCATCTTGGATTACGACAGAAGTTAAGATCTCGGTATGTTATATTTATTACATGTCAAGAAACCCTTGCTATATAATAGCCACATATCCTTTCAGGGCGTTAATTAAATTTTCAAATTAAATCGGGACTATATTTACGACTTCTTAAAATTAAATCTAGAATATAGTATTTTGTATATACTATCAAAAATATATACCATTTAATATGCAATATAGATTCATAAAATAAAGAAGAAAATATAAAGAATTGTTTTTCGGATAAAAATATAAGAGAATGTGCGAGAGAAAAGTTAATTAAAATAGAACAAATAAAAAAACATATCCAATAACATTCTCTCTGTAAAAAAATAATAACTTTACAAAGTTCTATACAAAATGAAACTAAAGCAATGCGAATTCTATTTAACTGTTCAGCTTTTACGTTTCCCCGATAATTCGATAAGAATGCCCGAACGTTCGTGACTCGACCTATCAATTTGGAAACACAATACAGTGCAAACGTTAACTGGCAAAATGAAAACGTGCGGTTAAACGCAGGTAATGATTCGATAACGATAGCATAACTATGCCGCATACGCATCACGTTCGGTGGTCGTTTAACACAGTTACAGAAACCGGGCGATAATGTTACTTGCCCTCTCCCCCAGAAATTGGATCTCGCGATCAAATTTCTATTTAAATCGCGCAACGTGAAATCTATATATTGCTTTAGCGGCGTGATTAAGCATCCAGACAGATAATTAATAACTGCCAATTACTTAAATGCCAATTTACGTATTCTATTACGTTTATCCTTTACCTATTAAAAATCGACAAATTAAATTCATCTAAGAATGCCTATGCATTTATTTATTGGAAAATAATGTGCCTTATTAATTCTAATCATACAATTTCGAATAAATCGAAATATCTTCGTCGAACGTTATAAATTAATTACATGGAAAACCGCATGTCGTGAGAAAAGAAGGAACAAAAAAAAACATGCTACTTTTTCTCGCGGCATCGCGAAAGATGGATCGACGAGATGAATCATTCCTCAGAACGTACCGGCGACATTCCCAGATCCGTTTATAAACACATCGGGTAGAAATACTTTTCAGAAGAACACGCTGGATTATTGTGACACGTGCGCGCGTCGACATGTCACGCAAGTTTATTTTCGATAGTAGAATGTAATCATTTTGAGACATTGCGCTACGGTAGATGCGTCGCTCAAAATATCGCGATTAATCGTGCGAGGACTATAAGACGGACGAGCATCTTGAAATAATGACAGCGAGAATAAACCCGCTTTATGCGCGTGCAACAGTGTCTCTATTCAGACGGAAAAATGTTGCATTAACGGCCGAGCGAGTCGGATCTCGGATCCTCGATTCGCTCCAACAACCTATCATTCATATAAATTTTTCAACACCGTATATACAGTTACTAAATTTCTACAGACGTCAGTCAAATGAAATGCACGCAAGATCAAAATAAACGCTTGGAGTAAAAAAATTATTAAGACAGAAACAAAATGATAAAAACTCGAGTACTCTTTCAATACAAAAAAAAAACATTATTCTTGAAGTAAACGTTAAACATTATACACAATAATAGCCCATGCATGTATCGAAACTTAATTTGTAATGCAAGGAACAAAATATATTAAAATTATTTTATAAAAGGTCAAATATCTCGGATTGACTAACCGGTTGGCAGTTGGCGCGCGGTCTTGGCGTTTGTTTTTGCGGCGTACAGAATGCCATTGCGCGGAATCATAGATCGACGAGAGATCATTCACCTAATACCAACACTCGAACGAGTGCTTTTCACATATTATCACATAGTATTTTATAATTATTATAATATTATAGCTATAAGATTATTAGCCTACGACTCACTTTCCGCAGTAATTAAATTTCATTTATTTGGTTTATTAAAATCGAAGATAAAATTCACAATTTATTTATTCTTAATGTGTTAACGTCATATTACTTTCATTCCAATCATTCCTTTTGAAATGTAAAAATTCAGCACAAAGTGAGTAGTAAATTAATTAAATCTTCCAATTTCGCCAAGACGCGAACAACTGTCGACGCCGAGCATTGTCGCAAATTTCTATTCTTCCTCCGACAATACTCTGTCGCTAACGTTCTCCGAAACTCGGCTAATTCGTCATTAAAGGAAGGAAAGTTTGCGTCAGACGTGCGTACTCCTAAAAAAAGATGCGATCAAGATTCTAGCGAGGACTACTCGCTGCCGTATCCGTTCCTAGGAAATTTCAGATGTAAGTCAGTTTTGAATTAGCAGCGAACATGCGGGAGAGATGGTGATCCAGGCGAGCTTTCTCTCCGGAGACAAGGAAAGTAGGTCGCAAACATTAAATGCGTTAGACGTTCATGTGCGTGTTGCGCCTTGCGCCCCGAAACCGGTATGCGAAACTTTGCACTGTCACTCCATGTGGGAATATAATTCCACGTGTCGTTTCAAGGGAGGAAAGACTCCATCTCGGGAGGACGTGTCCGCCATCGCCAAGTTTGCCTACCGAAAATTATCCGGTCGCGAGTGCAACCATGGAGCAACTATATGATGATAAAATGCAAATTTACGCGTGAAGCTCACGAACATCGCGCATACTCGCGACAACTCGACGAAATATTTTCCCCGACTGTCGGGCTAAACTTATTTAGACTAAAAGTATGACCCAAAGTTGCCTTAAAGCAAAGACAGGATGCCGAAAAGTTTCTGCTTACAAGGAACCCCGGGAGATTATTTTTAGTCGACCCCGAAGTCAACTTGATCTACCTTTAAGTTATCGTGTTCAATAAAATTTAAATCTATAAATTATGAAACGTGATTTCGTATCGAAACTTCGTATAAACAAATATTCATATACTATCCTGTTTTTATACAAATTATAAATTAATAATATATAAAACTTATCAATCTCCAATTCAACAATCCTCTTCAAATATTCTTTCATTTATAAAAAATGTTAGGATCAATGAAACTAGGTTTTTACAATTATTTTTAGTAGCAATGGCCCAGTTTTATTTACCTTTTTTAGTGAGCACATGCTCTTTCTCCAAAAGCGGAATGGGTTTTTGAAGCTTCAATAGTTCGCTATAAAAATGTCATGTTTTTCGCGTGTCGAGAAAGATTTGGGCAACGTTGGTTTATAGCACACTTCGTCACTATAATAGACAATTTTATTGTTCCCCAGCATATGGCATGCAACACTTTTTATGGGATACGTACGCTGCACCATCGACCACTTTTCAGCACCGAAAATAAACGAAGCTGATAACAATAAAATACGAATTAATATAAACTGCACCGTTGTCGTACGTTTTCCGAGTAATTAAATATTATATCGCGCTACAGAACAATTTATCTCAATTTGTTCGAAAATATGTAATTAAAACGATAAAATGCATTATTTCACATCGCGGCTAAACAATACTGTGATTATTGCAATTATCACCTTCGAATCAATGTCGAATACTCAGATTTCTGCTAAAATTTTCTCATTAATTCATATTATTTTACTACGTTACCCATTCATGTTGTTTTATTACATTACCTGTTAACCAGATTGCATTATTAATTCGTTAAAGAGATATAATACGCTGCAAAACTAATTTTTATATCTACAGTCAACTTTACCAGGTTGCTAGACAGAAACATATGTCGAGATCATGTTACGAATTCCGTGTAAGATCGGAATCGAGAGTCTTGAAATAACTACTTCATTAATCTAAATCCAGCAGACTGTCGCACATCATCATGTATGTTATTGCCAAAGTCAAAGCGTGAGAATTTATTTCTACATTCTATGTAACATAAGTTGCTGAACACATTATAGCTATACAAACACATGCTAACACCACATACCACTCAAGATGGACAACATAGAATGAGCATAGTTGCGTTAGATATAAATTTAATGATCCTGCAATTTATTTGTTACAATTTAATATCAGACAGAAAATAACGTTCGTGGAACTTTTTTTTAATGCAATATAACTAATTTATTTAAACATCCCCATTAATCTACGTCCATTATTTTATTTGAGAAATTCGTTATTAACCATGTTAAATTTATAATATTTAGTAAAAAAAATATTTAATCCAATATGTTTACATAATATTTTTAATGAATTAGATTATTTTATTTCTCATGATATATTCATCATTATCTTCTATCAATATCCCTAAAAAATTATTCAACGTACATAATAAATCACATTCGAATAAACTTCACAATTATTTGTCTAATATCTTAAATGTAAGTTTCACGTCTATCAAAAACATTGTAAAGAAATTTATGTTAATTTAATTAAATATTTATCCGTCAATATATATATATATATATATATATATATATATATATATATATATATGTATGTATATGTATATAATGTATATATATATATCCTCCGTATTTTTAAATGCCTAAATCGCGTATGCGATCATTAAATTCATACGCTCAACAGAACTATTATAATAAATCGAGACAAATCAATCCAGACGTTTATTTGCATATTCACTGCACCATTCTGAATTTCAACGCAAATCGTATGCACTTGCGGCGGCAGCTATTTAAAGGCGCTCCCCGAAACGCTCGAATTTATACCTGAACACGTGTATCCCGGACCAGCACAAAAGCTTTTGTATTTTGTAAGGTCAATGTCACGCCCAACTCGTCTGCACGATTCGATGAGACATATATCAAAATCCACTGGCCGTTCTCATCGCGCCACGATGTAATATAGAGTTAATTTATCAAGTTATTTATCGAGTTTTATTTATGTTGCAGTGGCGCATAGACATACCCATAATTATAACATGTGCTGTTGTGAGAAAATTCTCTGCGTTCTAATTATGCGTATCTAAAATGGATACTCTCGCATTTTTGCGTAAAAAGAATAAAAAATTAACGAAAATATGAAAAGTATTACAATGTTCTCGGAAAGTTTCAGCTCAACAAAGAACAAGAACGTTGGCTTTGTATGTCGTTAAAAGTACGTTGAAATACGTTGTGCCGCATGTTAGGTTTTAGAAAAGTTTCAACCTTAATTCTGAATGGATCAAATATATAAATTGTCGTTAACAGACAAAGTCATAGAAAAATCAACTCTATCTTAATACGATAGTCTAAAAAAGAAAGCTTGAGAAAAGAAAAAGTTATTTCGAATCCTCTCGCATACTCGTTTCATTCGTTACAATGCGATTCACAGAACACGTCGTTAGCCGCGTTTGACGTTTATCTGTTCGTGACATACGTGCATCGCGATAAAGTAGACACGAGGTGCATCGTTTCGCGCGTCCCGACGCCATCGTCGCCACTTCAGGCGCAAAATATTGGCAACCGTATGGTGTAGCGACACACTCGCACAATATTGTATCGCAATAACTCGAATTAACGTCAACATCTCTATGATTGATGCAAGTTGCGACAGTCGCGTTGCCGAGAGAGACACTTCGGTTTCGTCTTACGGTCTCAGACGATATCTGAATGGAGCAAGATTATACCAACAAGTGTAACCTGGTCACAATGAAAAGAGCTCTCGTTACGAATAGTTTACAAACACTTACAGAATTATTTAACTTTAACGCTTACTGAATGAATAATAGTAAAAACAAAGTACGGTTTGCCCTACTGAAAGATTTCATCTACTCTCTAAATATTTTCGAGTGAAAATTTGACTCTTGGCTTGAGTGAATGCACTATCAACTCTTCATAGAGTGACTTTACACTTATTTTCACTCGATTCGAGTGAAATCTGTCACTCGAACTATAAAGTGAAAATAATCTTAATTATTCTCTCGAAGTGTCGGAGTGAATTGTGGTACGCTGGTTCCGAGCAACTCGGGTCGAGTGAAAATTTACTTGAACCGAATGGCTCATTGTCAGTTGCGTAGCCCGCGCAAGAGACGTGACGTGTTTTAATGTCGGGCTTACGTGATGTATATTTGTGTTTGTACCTAAAGATTTCAAAGAATTGTGGATATTAGTGCGTGGATTTTGTGAATATCGTGTTAAAAGACAAACATGTTTCCTAAGGTTGATATAACCTCACTACACGACATTTCTATCTATTATTTTAGAACGTTGATTAGGTTAATTTGCTAAGGCCTCCCGTAAAACCGTCCGTCGCCGCCGACGACGAGGGTGCAGCCGGTCAGCTGATCGCCCAGGGCATCCAGTATCGCCTGCACGAAGTTGTCCGTGTAGTGTTACTGAAAGACCTTGACGGCCTTCCACAGACCCGAGATGCCCGGCTTCTGACCCCCATCCGGGTGCTCACCGTCAGGCTCGTCATCGACGTCGCGGTCATGCTCGCACGGTGGTGATTCCGCGGGCACAGATCGTAGCCGCGACGGCTTCGCGACGCCTCCCCGTGGATGGGATCGTCGTGTATCGTGTCCTGATACTGACGAAGAGCCTCCTCCTCGCGCGCGACCGCAACTCGCGGCTTCCCGATTCGTTTTTCCTTAAACTAACTATTAGTTAGTTTACCAATAGGTTGGAACAATCGGGCCTTAGCAAATTAACCTAACCAACGTTTTAAAATAACAGGTGGAAATGCTATGTGGTGAGTCTTAGAAAACATGTTCGCTTTTTAAGTAAAACTTTACTCTAAGAACGAGCGAACAACAAAATCAGACACCTGAAGAAGGCACTCTGATCGAGTGCAAGTTCTCACTCAAATACACGAGTCAAATTTCGCTCGAGCGCGCGAGTGATCTAATCACTCGACAAATCGAGTCAATATTCACTCGATAAGATATGTTCCATTTTCACTCTTTGCTCGAGTGAATTTCCACTCGATTAGAGTGATATTTCACTCGAAAAAATTTAGAGAGTATGCATAATTGATTTTGTATGGCATTTTTTCACTTCATGTTTCAGTTCCTATCATTTTTGTACTCTCTAAATATTTTCGAGTGAAAATTTGACTCTTGGCTTGAGTGAATGCACTATCAACTCTTCACAGAGTGACTTTACACTTATTTTCACTCGATTCGAGTGAAATCTGTGACTCGAACTATAAAGTGAAAATAATCTTAATTATTCTCTCGAAGTGTCGGAGTGAATTGTGGTACGCTGGTTCCGAGCAACTCGGGTCGAGTGAAAATTTACTTGAACCGAATGGCTCAGTTGCGTAGCCCGCGCAAGAGACGTGCCATGTTACAATGTCGGGCTTACGTGATGTATATTTGTGTTTATACCTAAAGATTTCGAAGAATTGTGGATATTAGTGCGTGGATTTTGTGAATATCGTGTTAAAAGACGAACATGTTTCCTAAGGTTGATATAACCTCACCACACGACATTTCTATCTATTATTTTCGAACGTTGATTAGGTTAATTTGCTAAGGCCTCCCATAAAACCGTCCGTCGCCGCCGACGACGAGGGTGCAGCCGGTCAGCTGATCGCCCGGGCATCCAGTATCGCCTGCACGAAGTTGTCCGTGTAGTGTTGCTGAAAGACCTTGACGGCCTTCCACAGACCCGAGATGCCCGGCTTCTGACCCTCGTACACCCGGGTGCTCACCGTCAGGCTCGTCACCGACGTCGCGGTCATGCTTGCACGGTGGTGATTCCGCGGGCACAGATCGTAGCCGCGACGGCTTCGCGACGCCTCCCCGTGGATGGGATCGTCGTGCATCCTGTCCTGATACCGACGAAGAGCCTCCTCCTCGCGTGCGACCGCATTGCAACTCACGGCTTCCCGATTCGTTTTTCCTTAAACTAACTATTAGTTAGTTTACCAATAGGTTGGAACAACTGGGCCTTAGCAAATTAACCTAACCAACGTTTTAAAATAACAGGTAGAAATGCTATGTGGTGAGTCTTAGGAAACATGTTCGCCTTTTAAGTAAAACTTTACTCTAAGAACGAGCGAACAGCAAAATCAGACACCTGAAGAAGGCACTCTGATCGAGTGCAAGTTTTCACTCAAATACACAAGTCAAATTTCGCTCGAGCGCGCGAGTGATCTAATCACTCGACAAATCGAGTCAATATTCACTCGATAAGATATGTTCCATTTTCACTCTTTGCTCGAGTAAATTTCCACTCGATTAGAGTGATATTTCACTCGAAAAAATTTAGAGAGTAAACTAAATAAATTCTAAGAATTAAAAATGAAAATTAAAAAGTTTTTTTGGCTCTCCTAGGTTTCATGTTCGTCACTTGTGCAAGATAAGCCGACAGAATGACATAATTCAATAACGAATTAATAAACGTCACATTGACAAATATAGATCTCTTGGGCGATCGTATACGTCGGGATCGGAAGCTCTATTCGGGAAGTTCCGCAATAAACACGATATTTAGTTCAATTTGCCTTGCACCTCATAAAAGCGAACTCGCTTATAACGCCAACCATGTGTCGAGGAAATATTGGCAGTCCCAGTATATAACCGAGATTTACATCGACTACTTCCAGCTGCAACTGTCATCGTTATGTTGATATATACGACCAGGAAGACTTTGATTGCACACCAAACTAAAAATTTCTTAAATTTACTACTATTTATACAAAATAACGGTTTTTCAATTAACGCTCACAGATCCTATCCACAGTAAAATACATATATGTACGAAGCGTTCTCGCTGGATAAATGTTTGTCTAGCGGATGAAAAAGCCGGAAATCGAATCAGCAATATGTTTTCAAGTAAAGTGAAATATCGATCAACGCATTTGCTGATTAAATATACAGAAACTCGCACAAAAAGAGAAAATAAAAAAATAATTCGCGAGACAGAGAGGCAAATGCACCGATTAATTTATTTTAATGGATATCAGATATGACAATTCATTTGTAAACGTCAAGACGAGGTAGAATGTTAGGCGAATAATTGCGTTAGTGAAAAACAGACAAAGAGAGAGAAAGAAAACGAGGACGAAGAAAGATCTAAGAGTGTGCTCGAGAGTTTAAACCTTCGAGGAAGCTCTAGCTATATGAGCTTTTAATTAAATTAAGAAGATGAGCCGTTAATGGAATATGAAGTCACGTTTCAGCCCGCTCAAAATTAACGGGTGCTTGTACACATAGCAAAATTCTAGCTCATTCTTGCCGCATATATTAAAGATAAATTGCCCATTATACAATATATACTGCCCACAAACAATGCTACAGCCTTGTCTATAATAAATATTAATGGTACATGCTTTGTATCTTGTACAGTTTCCGGCATTAGCTTTTTACTCGTCGCAGTTTACACCACTAACGACATTTATTATGCGACTGTGAAGAGATTATTGAATTATATATATAATCTTTCTTTCTTCTTTTATATTTATAGTAAAATAATAAGTGTATAACTTGTTTTTATAATTTTTTGTTACTAACAGAAACAAAATTCTAGATGTTTGGTGATGATAGAATCAAGAGACGCGGTTTCGCAACATAAAGCAAGGACTATCGCTGTGTTCGCACTGCAATGCGGCGGACACTTCGATAGTAGCGCAGTATTGTTAGCAGTTTCGGTTATCGCACGAGCAAGAAGCCTTCACACTCGGCTCTTTAATTAGTGGTTCGATGGCGGGAGAGGCGCAAGAAAACGAGCTTTGTGTGTGACCGGATAGCTATGTGAGCACGCTCGAACAGAAGCGGCGCAAACAATGTCGAATGACATCGACCCGACCGCCGGCGCGGGCGGCGGAGAGAAACGGCGGGAGAGCTCAAAGCTCATCTATTATTGGCGCAAAACAGAAATAAAATGCAGTGCGACGGCCTGTGAAATCTACGAGGCTGACGTGCTGCCAACTTTTGTTCTCCGTGGCTTTGGCTTCAATATTTTCAATTCCCGTTATAGTCCGCGTCGCAGAATTGCGCCACTTTTCCGTCCCGACTACTCCGCACCGAGTTAATATATGTAGAAAAAAAAGCACAAGAAATGCACCGCACATATAACAATTGTCATGCATTGCCGACATATATTATGAGTGCTACAGCTTTGTCGTGTTACCTTTTAAATAATAAAACGTTTAATTCTCGAATAAGAAATAATTTATGAATGATATTGTTTTTTTGTACAATAACTTTAAAGACATAAGTTAGAAGAATTATGTGATTTGCATTTCTTTATAATTTCTTTATATTTTCTGAACGCATAATAAAACAAATAAAAAAAAAAAGAAAAAGGCTTGACCGCACTAGCGTTAATAAATTGGTGAAGGACTTACCACAGTGATGGGGTAAACTGGATTGATAATTGTGAAGAGGAGGACGTGGTTCGGTTTATTATTGTCTTCTCTGAAACAGATTAATTGATACGTATTATTCCAGCGAACGCACAGAGAACTTTATTAAAGTTCATTCTACGGCATAAGTGCGCGGCGACTGATAAAATCGTGATTTTCTATCATTTGTCCTCGTTAAAAGACGCTCCAATTATTTGAAAATTCAATTACGGAAGCCCGTTTGAAAACGAGGCCTGGATTATCGCCGAGTTCACAAAAACTAGTTCGCCAATAATAATTCATTCTTCGTTGACTGCAGCACGGACGTCTTGCTGACGTAGTGTAAAATCGCATTGATTGCATCCGTTGAAACCAGGAATATTATCTCGGCTTCGTTTTCACGGATTAAAAAAAAAAAAATTAGTTTCTATAAATTATGCGCAAACATATATCAATAACATCTACAACTATTTCTATGTCATATCCGCGAGATTAAAATGTTTGTTATTACTTCTGTCAAATTTTTTTTTTCAGTATTAGCAAACTATTTTATTTGATACAGTACATGTTACATACATGTATACAGGCCAAAAATATTTTTTGAATTGTGAAGGATTTCGTATAAAATATATCCATATGCATGTATACACACACATAAATAGAAGTATTTTATAAGAAATTCTCTCCATAATTCAAAAAATATTTTTGCTCCATAGAGAACGTGGATTGCACGCGTGCATCACACAGCGATAAAGGATTATGACGTCAGCAATAGGAAAAGATAGGTATCTCGCATCTCGGTTGAGGGAAAAGCGAAACGAAGTAATCTCCAACCGAGATTTGACATGCCCACGTGTTGTGTAGCGTTATAGCGAAGCAACCAACCGATGATGGACGCCGCGCGATATATTTTTCACAGTTGATATTGGCGTATACATCTCTTCTTCGTGACTAGCATCCAACGCAAAAATCAATCGCTATATAATTTTTCCACGAGCAAAATAATAAGGCCATTGCATCAGCTAATAGCACGGAATATTCAACTGCGAGAATCAATACAATACAAATTGAATTACCACTTGACGATCATTGTTATCCGAAGCTTTTATTTGTATCGAGCTCTCGTGTTTGCGATACGGCTATTATTCATATAGGATATCTCGAACTGGATAGAAGTGCGTCTGCAATTTAATGTTTGAACGTCTTTCTCACTAATGCTCCTAACAGAAAAGTAGTCTGGAGTATAAAATTCGAAAATTAAAATATAATATAAAAAGAGATGTATCTGTGTCGCGAAAATAAAGATCGTAGATTTTAAAAATGTAGGACTCGCAAATAAGAGCAGATAAATATCGTTTCGCTGCCATACTGTCCTCGACTGCCATTGATTATCTAACATCTAATATCTGATATCTGCATCTGTGACCGCTCAACCAACGGTTCGCCAGGTTCGAATTCACTTTACCAAGGAGTTATCGCGAGTTCGTGGAGTAGATATCGCTCGCTATCGGATAGCCTTTGCTGGATTGAATCACGATTAATGCTCGACTTAACTTCTTATTATTAGACTTGGGACTATAGAACAGCGGCAGTAGGGTCAAACTTGGTGACGACCGGCTGCGTCGTTTTAATTAATTTTCGCTGTCGCGATATATAGAACGCGCGTCTTGGCGCTTATCAGGCATCCAATTCCACGCTCGAGCGTTCTCGTAACGGCGTGTTATTGATATAATAGCGAACAAATAAGAACGTATTTCTAGAAGAAAGACCGCATTTTATACATTCCCATTGGGAATAAAGAGTAAATATAATTTAAAGAAAACGTGTAATATAAAATGACTAATATAAAATAATGAAAATATTATAGCTTGAACAAAGTGCGATTTGTGAAATATCAATATTTTTAAAAGTTGTAACTGTATATGTATGAAATTGTACCAACATTGATAGCTTTATTGAGAGCGATCGAACGAGCAAATTGCGTGCAACTGCAACTTGTAATACAATATAGTGAGCTATGATCGAATGGCGTCATCGATCGCGCAACTCATTGTCCAATTAAAAGTGTTGCAAAATTAATGGGTCCAAGAAATATGATGATGCACGATTGATAACATATCAAGAAACTCAAGATGATGCACTAATGAAAGCCTTGGTAGTTATCGATCAGATATCAATTCAGTGTAAAAAAAAGTGTGTAAAATTATGTATTCTGTATAATATCAATAAACTTTTTGCAAAGTAACAAAATACAATAGTATCTGACGGTCATCGCTAAATTGACTATTAAAACTTCATTTCAATGAAATCAAACAAAGCAATAAAAGTATTTTTTCTTAATATTTCATAATTTTCAATTATCATAAATATTGTTATATAATTTCGTGTATGAACGGATACATGCAAAGAAATTGTTTAGCCTCTTATCATTTTTAATTTCCTATTCCTTCATCGTCCTTGACAGATACACGTTTGATGCACGCGCAACTAAATTATTCGCTCAAATGCAAACGTAAGCTCACCTTTTTCGACGTGGCTCGTCTCCGTATCCGCCATATTCGTGATTCTGCAACAAGAAACGAGCAACAGCGTTAGTAACTTTCCTTCGGAGACGCGATTAATTCGTTAAATCCGCACTAATGAAACGCCGTTAATGGCTTTATCCGAGAGACATCATTTACTTTGCCATCTGCACAGTCCGTGTGCGGTTGGCAAGTTCTCTCGAAAATGCAACTCTCTTGTAACTACTCTCGCAAGTCGAAAGTGCGCGGATTTCCCGAGCGGCACGGTTTCCCCTCCCGGGCTCACCTCGCAGCAACACGTGTTACTACCGTCTTCCGTCGTAGGAAAATCGCGTAAGACAAATTTGCACAGTGCGGTTTTGGCTAAATTTCGATGGTGCGCGCGACGTCACGGTAGATGCGTCGTGCTCGGTCAGTCTATTAATACGCCTGCGTATGTCTTTTACGACGCTACCCAAAGCGACGGAAATAGTGCAACGGGACACCTTAGGAGCTGTGACGTATGGTTGCTTAGGTAAAATTCTTGCGATCCAATCTGAATCGCATAATTAAGGGGCGCGGAAGCAAAACTCGCTATCCTCAATCCTTCGAGAGTTAGAGGTTTAGGCACACATTTAACCACATAATTTATATATAGTAAAACTAATGATATAGGTGCATGTAAATTTTATCATTATATATATATGTAGTTTTGTTACTACTTTTTCTTCATATCTTATTTATTCACATATTTTTCTACATATTTAATTTTGTTTTTAATATCCCAAAAATTATACTTAGAAAATGGCAAAATTATTTTTCTCTAGCAGTTATATTGAAATGGTGTGGTGACTATGGTCTAATATCCTCTTAGGAACCAGATATTAAAGTATCATCAAACATCGATTTGAACGTCGAAATTCAGTAGAAAAATGTCTGTACAAAGACTCGTGGCGGAATTATACGCGAAGTTCATCTATTTTTCATGTCGTGCGACGAATCGTTCCGCGACACGGCTCACCATATTGTGTTCCCGAACATAATCCGCCTTGTGAAACCGCGCGCGAATGTCAATCCCTAAGCGTCTAGTCGCTTCATATCGCGTAATGCGCAGCGGGCGTAGTGAATAAAACATGAACCGGAGCGCATTTGTACGTCAAAGTGACGTGTCGCTTGTCGCGGTTAAATAATTCATTCGCATTTTCCGCAACTGCCAAACAAGTAAAATCCAAGTATTCACGCGAACCCAATTATCAATATAAGATTATCTAGTAACAGTAAATTCCAACACCTGCAAGCACCTGAAACACCTTATATACTGCAGCACGGTGTAACAGGAAAAAAAATTTTAAACCAAAGTTAACTTGTTTGCGGAGAAATAAAAAATCTGCGAACTCGTACTGTAAATCTTTGAAAACGGTTAATTCAATTTCGAAGTAAATGCAATTATATTTCTCCTTTTCTCATATATTTCTATTTTTCACTATATTGATAAATTAATAAATGTTTATTAAATACTGAGTTGTAAGCAAGAAACGAGAAATAAGAATTCTTTCAAGATTATCAAAGATCAGTGCTTAGTACGCATTGGCCTATTTTGTGTTTCAATTATAACTGGCATGTCTATCAAAATAATAACATTCTAAAGTTAGAACGAGTCCAACAGTCACGTCAAAAGATATCGACTGTGTAAACATTCGATGTAATTAACGTTCTAGATTTTAACTGAAAAAAATTTAATTAAAAATTGATTTAAAAAATAAAAAAAGATACAATAATTCTTACATAATAACCTTTCAATATTATTAAATTGTGTTTTTCGACAGTGTAGTTTAATTTTCGATGTAGTGTATCTGTTATAGTACTGGCGCAAATATGGCGTGCAAGAAAGCGATACGAAACACATGAAAAAAAAAAAAACGCATGATGAAGTTCATCCAATTGTGCATAAATCTGCGTGTGTGCGTCGCTAATGATCGAGTTACGAAATTAGCCTGAATGGCAAAAGGTGACAAATAAGGCGGCTGCCACTTGGTTTTGCGCGTAAACTGAGACATTCTAGGCGTATCACATTCGCGCGGAGCGCGGCGTCCAGTCGCTAAGTAATGAAGTCGTAAAGAACACGCGGCGGGATTAACGATCGTTTTTACTATATCCTTGTTGAGAGGATGCGTTGATGGAATTCTTATTGCCAGTTAGATCCTTTTAATTCTTTTCTGTCCGACGTCATTACAAAACCGTCGTGTTTGTTATTGGTATTACCAGCCATTAGCGGTGTACTGTCTGATTAATATCATTGTTCGTGCCTTCTTCAAACTCGCGGCGACATCTCGCTGAATAATCAACACGTAATGAATACGGCGGTTTTAATGAATATTTATTCTTATCGCTAGGCAGCAATTACTGCAGGAACGTTGAGCGTAAATAAAAACGTGCAATATGACTTGAACATATGCCATCTTCAGTAAAATAGAACTCGTTAGTCAAATTGTACATATTGAGGAAAAAGAACATACCTTTCAGACTAAAATTAGTAGAATTTCTGTCATTAGACACATATTCCATTTTTTTCTTCGTATTAATGCATTACACATTACATTTATTTCACGATTGCTTTATCTGAGCTGACACACTTATGCAGATGCTAACACCTACTAAAAACACCTACTTTCAATAGATTTTGTAGTACACGAAGAGGAAAGCATCTATCCGGAACGGACACAGGCACGTTTACCGTTATTCGCGAACGCGCACAATTCGAGCGCCGTCGCCGAGCTTAATGATTTATCGCCAACGATCGCTCGTTAATTATTCGTCGCCGCGGTGTCGCGTCCATGACTTGCGAAATGCGGCTGAACGGCCGCCGAAAAAGAATACCACGCGAAAGCGGTAAGAATTCGCTTGGGCGGGCGGCCAAACGGAGATACTCCCGAGAGGGGACGGGTTCTGCGTAATATCCGACGCGCTCTGCGTCCAAGATCTTCGTCGTCACGTACGTCCTATAGCTTATACATAGTATCGCCGTTACGAGGCAGAATACCGCGGGAATCTGTCATACGTTGTTATAAACATAACTGCCTACTGGCGCGCGACCAAGCACGTGCTTTTGCTCAATGGATGTCGCGCCGCGAAAAAATATCGCTGATCACGCGAGATCACCGCATCCGTGTGCGGTGTGACCAACGTTAAGAATAACAGCGAGGTGCTTTCACGTCTGATGGAACATTTGGATTTGTTCTCACATTTCGATACTCAATATATCTAAAAAAATGCCAAATTTAACAAAACAGACAGTTTATTTCCTTTTTCAAATTTTATTTCCTAATTTTGAAATGTAAGAAAAGAAAATGTATGTATTAATTGAGTAAAATTATTATTAAATAAAAGGAAGATGCAATCTTATATTATTCTAGATATATAATAGATCTTGAGACACCTTTGAAACATGCTATGTGTCCTCGACATAAAATTGGGATCGCTTCCACCGGCTCGTGTTCGTCTGTCAAATGAATCTACCTATTGAGTTTGACCTTTCGTCAAACGAGAAAACAAGAGCGAAACATCGGCTGATTTTCTCCGCTGTTTATATACATGTCACAATAAAAGATAATAAGATTCGAGATATTCATTTGCCGATCATTTGCTTACTTCAATACAATAAAATGCTCTTCTATTCATTCAAAAAGGGGGACGAATAGTCCTGTGAATTGAACAGTGTTACTGCTTCTGAAAAAAATAATACAAGAATATCTTTCTTTATCTTTCTCTATATTCTTCATATTTAATAAAAAACTGTTTTCTGTCGTTCTTATATCGCGATTGCATACGAGAGAATTAAGTTATTATCTTTTATATGTAAAACATCTGCATAAAAATTAACCTGTAACTTTTTTAAATTCCAAGACGAAACCAAACACCATCTTCTCAAACGCAATCACCTTATAAGGAAATCAATAATGCATGGACGGTATTATGCAAAAAATTATGTCGCATCGCACCAACGTTAAGTTTTGAAGGCTACTCTGAACGATAAACAAAACGCCGACGCTCCATTTAAAGTTTTAAATGATGTAAAGGTCTATAGAGAATTTGAACAAATATTTAAATGCAAAATATGCAAAATTATCGCGAGTGCGCAGAATGTGAAATCGCCGGGGCAACTTGTTCGTTTCTGAACACGCGGGAACGCAGAAAGTTTCGTTGCAGAGGCGTTGCTCCTGTTTGTAATCTCTTTATCAGCACGTGGCTGGCACGCAGCCAATCGACTTTCTCCCCAGGCATCGAGCAGCGACCTATCCGGCTTCTGTGGTCCGCTTCGATTTGCTCTAGTCGCCGTTCTAGATCGACTAGAGCTAGAGCATTGACCGGGAAGGGAATAGACGCTAATAGCGTAACCGCGCGCGCACCCTATGTGTATGTCAATATCATTCGAACGTCAGTTCAGTCGATTTGTAATATAACGAATAGTTCGCGAAGTTACATTATAGTTTCAGCAAATAGAACCCGTATCGAGTCCATCAACGTAGATTAAGGTTAAGGGAAGTTTGACCGATTCTATGTATTTTTTGCTTGATGGTAGAAAAAAAAGCTAAAAGTAACGTTAATACCGAAAGAGTAATCTTTCTCAATTTATGATATTCTCGAGTCGACGTATTAGGACAATTTAGGAAAGCCACTTTTACTTTAGCAAGGTTATTTTTCCAATCTTTCGCATATAAAAGAAGAATACATCTATAGTGGAAAAAATCTCTATCTTTGTTTCGTCTTTATAAGGATTTGTTAACATTTAATTTACTTCAAATCTACGAGCGCGCGCGAAAGAGCAATGTAAACTTCCGGAATGAAATTTGTTAAGAAACCTTAAGCAAGTTTACATACTCATTCGTCCCCTCCTGTGCTTGCATCGCGTGGATGTTATCGAAATTCCGATAAGCGAGTCCTTAAAAAGTTTCACATCTCGCAATGATCGGTAGAACTCGCAAGAGGCCAATATTCGTATTACTCTATTTGGCATTTCTCTAATTGCATCTCCCATCGTGATAACCTCGGTGATAACCAATTGCGAAATTGCATATTTTCCTGGCCACATTTCTACTAGAATTTCGAGATATAAATGAGTATTCTAATTCAAATTCTCTAAAATTCTTGGTACTCATTAATTGCTGCGCTGGTTTTATACAAAATTAAATATAAATTTAAAACATTCTTTCATCTATTGTTTTCAAAATAACTCTTTAAAAGTTCCAACAATTATTGTTAATGTATGAAGCGAAATACAATAAAAATGCTTATTACTATAGAAATAACATTTCTATAAATAAACTATTTCTATAAATATCTGATAAACTTGTTTACTCAATTTATTTTAATGTTATTAAATCATTTTCTTTTTTCAAGACTATTTCTAGAAATGTGCAATTACATACAATATACGTTTAAATAACAAGCGATATAAAAAATTAAAAAATATTTATTTAATAGATTATTTAAATTATTTAGATTATTTAGATTGCGTTACTAATCTTTGTACAGGACAAAAATAATCACGTTTGAATGCAACATCATATATTTCTCAAAGGAAAATTAACACGTAATAAAGCATAACGAGCGTAACGCGAGTTAATGAATCGCGCGGATAAATAGTAACACATAGCGTGCGATTTCTTGGAAAATACATAGACGAACCGGTTATAGATGTTACGTGCGTCGAGTTCTCGCGCGAATTCCCTCGAGTGCGAGCGTTTTGTGTGTATGTGTGCAATCGCCGTGCCCCAATTATCTTGTCTGCTATGAATTACGTACGGACCTCCCGCCACGTCGGCATCCTCGGCAGGCAGCAGGACGAAACTTTTCGTGCATTTCGCGTTAATTTCACAGCCGAGCAGCTGGTGTCTTCTCACATTTCGGGGACCGGCAGGGATAGAAGAGGAGCGGCGCGCGAACTACGAACTTATCTCAACCCCTCCTCCCAAAAAAAGCACTGCGATTCTCACCAGGACATAACATGGAAAGTTTCCGCGATTTCGCCGCGCTTTTAATCCGCCACCGTTTTGCGTTCCTGTCGCGTGCCGTGTCACAATTTCTAATTCACCTTTAGACTTCTAAGTCTCCGCCACGATTTTTGTTCTTCGTGAAAATTCAAGTTTCTTATCCGGACCAGAATAAAGAATAACGCGAAATAATCACACTTGCTTTGCTATAAATTTATCGTAGAAAAAGATTATCTGTCGTTGACAAAACTCGTGTATTCCTTAGAATTTATCAATATCCAGTTATATTATAGAGAGCACAAATGTGACTCCAGTTTGGCAAACTATCTGATCTACATTTCTAGGCCTCTTGTACTATAAATTAATTCCATACATTAATTTTAAAAAGTAAAAAGCAATAATAACGTACATTAAATTTTGATTTGTATATAAAGAAATAAAACTGTTGTTACTCCTATAAAAGCATATACGAAAAACGATGATTCGTCTGATGGTTCCTCTTTATGCAAGTCTGAACGCGCTAAACGAATTATTTGGGCGATTCTAAATCACGTCCAGCCGTCCGAAACTATTTCGTCACGGCAAATTGATTCTGAACGCAATTATTAGAGCAGAACAATGTGCGTCGCCAGCGTATTCGCGCGCGCGAATTGCCGGACCACAGCACAATTTCTCTTTTTCTCGAATACCGACCGGCTCCGATGTACAAGACAGAATCTGTCCGTCGTCGAACGACGTTCCCTGGCTCTTAAGACCGCTCGGAAATATTTCAGACATGCCTCGCGTAAACTCGCGCCGCGTGCCTGTGCGAGAACGCGCATCAATCCTTTCTACTGCGCACTTTTAACCCTACACGCACCCTTCTATTTTCATGTCTGCGGGCCGAATTTCCTCAACCAACAACAACAAAGAAAGTCTAACGTTATTCTGTGTTTAAATACTTCTTTTCCACACCGATATTGTTACAACCCTTTCAATTATTTTGTACCTGTACAAAAATTAAAGATATCAATATGAAGCAGTGAACGATCTATTCTATAATGAAAAATCAACTCTAATTCTGAGAATTATTTTCTTGAAGAAAGAGAGTGCTTTCGATAATAAGTTAGTTTATCAATATATTTAAAAAAATTTCTTGTAAGAGGTAAATATTTCTTTTTTTCATTAAAGAATCATGAATTTAATATAATTGTTACTACGATAGTTGCTACGAGTAAAAAAGACTGAACAAGTATAACAGAAAAGAATTAAAAGACGAGAGCAGTTGGGACCATTATTATGGAATAGCGTCATTATAATTATCGTTAACTTTATTAAATTACTGCGTTTGCGCAGTTCAGCTAAATGATAATTCGGTTAATCATTAGACTGTTATGATGTAATAATTAGATTATGGACGTTGAAATATGGATGAGTTGCGATAATGATCTCTGAAACGGGCGGACGTATTTTATCAGATTTAACGCTTATCTAATCATTTCATGTGTAGCATTTTAAAATCACACATTAGAAAGTTTTGCTGTAATAAGTCGTTTACGCATATAAACGCTAGGAATTGTAATAATCGTTCTAATTTCCCTGTTTTACGTTTGTTGCGAATTATGATTGTTCTGATTAGCGACACTATTGTAATCGTCGGAATAACCATGGCGCATAATAAAGGATTTTATAAAACAGATGGTACGATAATGTGATATGACTATACAATATAACAGAGATATAATCTTTGGCAAATATCGGCAAGAAAATCATCATCTATTATAACAAATATTTAAAATCGACAGTTATAAAAATTGAGAATTACAGAATTTTAAGAAATTTTTCAAAACATATAAATACGTAGATGGTAAAATGTTATAATTAATCGAAAAGCTTTAAAAATTTACCATTATAAATCAAAAACTAAAAAGCAATATAGCGAATAAGTAATTAACTAAATTTTTAATCGCATATTATAGATTTTATTTGGAAATCATTCTACCATTTTTTTTCACAGTCACGTTGTAAAAATTGCGTATTAAATCTTGAATATAATAACACATGAGAGATCAAAAAAATAATATAAGGAATATCAAAAGACGATTCTCACAATCGCAACGTGTCTGAGTGAGATATGCTCGGTTGACTCCGCGATTCGCATTCAATATGTTTGACGGAAAGAGGACCTTATAGCTGTGCCTCTCGTTATTCTTGAAATATCAGTCATCCGTATCCGGCTTTGAACGGGCGAAGAAAATCTCGGTGACGCAACGGCGCGTCTCAGTGCGAGCATGGCACGGCGCGGCGCGACGGAAAATCGAAAACGGGAAAAGCGAGCATCATTAAGTGCCGAACGCGCGCGCGGCGCGGCGCAACGCGGCGGCCTCGCTGTTCTAATTTCGCCGCAACTTCTCGTGGCGGCCTTAATTCCATTTAACTCGATGCCGTAAATTTTCGCACCGTGTATACGCGGCGTCGGTGTGCACGCGCCGCTCCTCGCTTCGCCTCGCCTCGTCCGGGGAGAAAACGTTCGTGTAAACAGGCGATAACGAGATATGACGATGACGGAGTTCAGGGCTTCGCCTCGCGATAATCTGCATACCGGCGGCGTCCCGCTAGAGGCAAATCAACACGCGCGAAAAAAAAAAATGATAAACCAGGTCCGCTACCGCCAGAAATAATTCCGCTAAAAAATTTCATTTATATGTTCTGCTTGTTGAAAACGCAAAAGGGATATCCCCGATTACTCTTTGCGTTACGTTACCGCGAGAATCTTCTGCGAAGTCTGTTAGGTGTGTTGCGATCTTATCAATGCAGTACTAAACGTCTGGATATCTTTATATAACTGTAATATATTTCATTTTTATTATTTTGAATTTAAATTTTCACTGAATAACGTTTTCTTTTTTCTTGAAAGAATATTGAAGCATAACGGAACAGGCTAATATAAATACATGAGTTAAACAAATCGTACGTACTTCTTGCACAATATTCTAATTAGTTTAAAAATCAAATCTCTATTTTTGAACTTAACTCTTTTCATTCAAAACTCCTGTGTGTCAAAGTGTATTATACAGAAATTATTATACAGAATGTTCAATTTTCGACAACAAAACAGAATCTTTTATGGCACGGTATTAAATGAGCGCTGGCGCGGGGGAAATATATGCAGCGGAAACAAAAAGTCGACAAATTATAATACAACCAGATGAAAGGCACCTGGACGCGGCGCGGCGTTGCGAGAATGCAACTTTCGTCTTTTGAAATTTGATGCATTCTGTGCAAAGCCGCGGTGGTTGCGCGACTCACGGCGCTTAAATATGTAGATGGATATTATTCGCGGCTGGCAGCGCTTCGAAAGAGAAGCGAAAACTTCCGCGGCGCGGATATAAACAACACGGTTGTTATGCGGCCTACGTCCATCCGATACCACGCAATGCAATACTCCTGAAAGCGGAGCGAACTTGTATGAAATAACGCGCGTACGTTTGTCCGGAGACGATAAGGGAACCGATGGAGGGCGAAAGAGGAGAAAGAAACGAGAAACGCGAGCCTTCGCGCAATTTTGAGGATTGGATGCGGGATCCGATATCGGAGCTAACGCGATTTCTCGTCGCAAATCCTTGTCGAATCACGGACTTTTGATCGCGCACTTCTTCGGGATACGACGCAACGTGCACACTGATGACGTGCTCCGCGGGTTTCACAGATCGTCAGCAAGGCGAAAAAAAAGAGAGTGAGATAAGCTGAAAAGGTACAGCAAAAATGTAAAATCTTGGATGATTATAATGTTGCGATCTATCATTAACAATTAATCTTGAAGTCTAAAACCTGTTCGTGTAGAAACTGAATCTAGTTTGATTAGTGTCGACATCGAAAGTGTTTACATCGACGTTCTCTTCGATAAACGGCAAAATCGAGGTACATATACTTTCAGCAAATTGGGTTCTTTTTTCTTGAAAACTAAGTACTTTGTAACTGCAATTCGCCGCTTTTACGTCTCGCATAGGTGATTCTGTGTCCCATATTTTCTTAGTAATGAAAATGAAAACGGTAACGGAGCAAAACGAGAACTTTTTAATGAAACTCGTTCCTGTTCCAATGTAATTTAGTTATTGTTTCCGTTTCTATTGTATCTAAGATCTTATGAAGTGATGTTCCTTTAACTCATTTGTTGCGAAGCACGTCATCCCCCGGCATTAATAAAGCCATCTCTTTATAATGGCATGAATAGCGGAGCGCAAGAACTTTTCGCTTATGAAAACCTTATCAAACTCCAAACCGCGATAGAACAACACATTCAATGTTGAAACGTTTCACAAATTCGCGAGTTTCATGTCAAACTTTAGGTTATTAAGTTTACGTTAACTTTAAGTTATAGACCGTCTTGGAAAATCGCGCGAGGCTTTTCGCGACGCGCAGGTATATAGATGTCATCGCGTAACGACGATGCAGAAATAATATTGCGCATTCGATGGACACATATCGCGAAATCGGTTCAATTATTCGTGGCGATGAGAACCCGTTGAGGAGTTTAACCGATGATTTCCGTGGAAATGGCAATGTGTCCCGTCGAAGTGACGGAAATATCGCAGTCAAGTGAACGAACGATAAGCGAGCGGACGCAATTTCACGTTTACGGAAATACCCTATCGTGTCAGGTGTGGATTTCCGAACGAAAAGACATTACCACGGCACTCGTGATGTGACCGCGATATCAAATTGTGCTTGAAAGTCGATTTCTTCCTGAAATTGTAACGCGAAGTATCAAGAATTAAGAAAATTGCATGTTATAAAGAGTCTCCTGCAATGAATTGTCCATTCAAACAAATTATTCATTACGTATTATCGGAATCTAATAAATATTTTATATTGCTATAGCTGAATAATCTTATACGGTGACATAAGAGATAAATGAGAACATCTTATAACGAAGACCTTTTAAGTTTCTGCAACCAAACCATGGGAATTACGTTATATAATCGAAAAGAAAAGAAGAACAATGCTACAGCTTTGTTATCATAGTATACACCATTGCATCTTATTAACTTTAATAATAACTGCGATAATAAAGCAGTTTGCCTCTTAGCTCATTAAGCGCAAAAGCATCTAATTACACGTTCAAACCTAGGTCACGTGTATTGACTTAATCACGTGTAAAGGTTATCAGAAGTGAAGATAATTTGTTGATGTAACCTACGTAAACAAATTTGCTTTTAGCTTTTAGCCTCACAAACGTGCTTTTAGGGTGTACAATTCAGTGGTTTTGTGTGAAACAACTGGTATATTATCATGCACGCGACTTCATGTCGGAAAGATTCTATCTCTATGCTATCTTTCTGCGTTCTAATCTGTTTTGGGAGATTCATTACATCCTTTACATATGCTAATCGAGTTGTGAATTTGAAAAGATGCATCAGGTTGCTGCGAGCGTGCATCTGATTCTAACGCGCGAGGTACGAAATCAAAAGAAGGCGATAGAACGTAGAACGTGCGGGTAAAATCGAATTTGCATTTCGCGGAAATACTAGTCGGGCGAAGGAGTAATTCGCATGCGGAAACATACTCGTCCCGCGCGATTAAAATTCTCGGCGCTATATCGCAGTTTGCGCGCCTTTATTGATTACAAACGGACATCTGGCTCACGTTTCACGATCTGCACGGATAGCGCCATGAAATCTGCACCGCCTGCGGATCACAATGGATTTTAAAGCTGGCCCCGATGTTAAAATCCTTTTCATCCGGATTGAGAACGTGCAAAAGCTCCGTGCACATTGTGAAAGAAAGGAAAAAAAAAGTATATATTTGATACGTTGCGCAAAACGTTCCAACAAGAGATCATGATGAACCGACGTGTGACGTAAAGTTAACGTTATTCATGAGAATCACGATAAATTCGAGAACTATTGAAGTCGCCAGTGGATCTTCCTTAATTAACGCTTCCGAATTAAAAATGATTAATAAAATAGTATATCCATCTCGGTCGTTTTAACAGCATTCGGCACTACGAATTTTCTAAGACGAAGACAAAAGAGACGTGGGCAGATTTTCGGCGATTATACGTCCGGGCGTTGCGTAATGCCGGTTTTAAAAGAAACCGGTCCTGAAAGGCGCGGTTCGTTAACGAGGGTGAGTGACTTTATTTTCGGTGCGCGGTTATTTCGGGCTGCGTAAATACCGAAATAAATGTAGCAACGAGAAGGCGCGCGAAAAAATATGCGTACTTCCGCCTCGAAATAGCGTGTCCGACGAAATCCACTCGCGATACGCGCAAAAGCGCGATTTCAGCTTGTCGATACCCTCCTTTCCATCTTACATAACTTTAGAACCGACTCTTGTGTAATTCTAACGACGATGTCCAAGCGGCGTTTCACGGCTAAACATATGAAAGACCGTATCGTTGAGTAAATAAATTTCTTTACGATACAGCTGGATGGCTATATATAAATATCGAAAGTATTTTTAAAACAAGATTATTAAAATACAATTTATGAACATTATAAGTCTCGTAAACTCCGTTCTAATGTCAGATATCCTGTTTCTTAACAAGGTATGTATATTATATTCCAAATCCCCTGATTAACGTGACCTACATACAGACATAATACCCCCGCAAAAGATTAACCCTCCATAATTAGAAAGACCTCTGACTGAGCAACGTGCCAGTAGGATCGGCTTTAAGACTACCGCAACTTCCACATAACTACGAACACTAATTTATTACTATAGTATATCATAAAACATCTAATATTTTTAATATAAAACTTTGATAATTTGAGCTCTTCTCGAGAATAACAGTGATTTTTTTCGTTCTTATGAATAATCGTCTCTGTTCTCTGTTCTCGTCAGCAACGTGAGGTATCTAATAGCGAAAGAAACACGAAACTCTAGATTCTCTTTTTTCTTTGTTTTTGTTTTGATAACCATGCGGGACATTCGTCTAACGAAGCAGGACGAAAGGCACATTTGCATTGCGTCGAGAAAACGGAGAGTTTGCGCGCGCGTGCCCGAGTCATCGTTCATTTGCAATTCCGAAGTACGAGTTCGCCGAATGCGATGTTACGGTTGAGACGAGGTAGTAGGCTAGGAATTTATTGGACCGCTCGGAGCACCAGGACGCGAGATTACTTCCACGTGGTGGGAAATTTGTCGCCCCTTCGCAGCCGACGGATACTCTATTAATCTCTCACGAGAATCCCGCGCCTGACATATCATTTCGATTACTTGCGCTCGGCGCATTGTTTTCATACCTTCGTCTGAGTCGTCTGAGTGCAAGTCATAACATCGAGAACTGTTGACCGAAGGAATGCACACAAATTATTTGACACTCGTCACGATCTAATTTCTAATTAATAACGCTCGTAATAATTCAAAGTAATTTTGTGATATATTCGCAAAACCAAATATTTTTTAGTTCAAGGATTTAACAAACTTTTCAAAATTTAAGCAAAGAATTAGTGAAAAAGAAAAAAAAATATAGTAACGCTAAAAATAATGCAAAAAAAAAGAGATAAAAATAAATTCTCGTCGACTGTTATTAACAACGCCATTATACTTTCTCTAGTTGAATTCTATGCTATCATGAGTGACAACATGGATCACTTGGAAGCAGTATGTAACGTTTGTTGCCTTGCAACCGTGGCAAATTAATGTGCACGGGAATCGCGCGACCGGGCCGCGCTCATAGAAGTATCCAGCAACGTGCCACGAGTTAACGAGAGCAAACCAAGATCGCGCGGAGCGAAAGAGACTCGCTCTGTGTACTCCGATTTCAAACATTCGCCACGGTGACGAAGCATCGGTCTTTCCACGTGAGATACATCATCGTGCGCCGGTTTCGAAGTTACTTTGAGACGAACGCGCCGCCCGGTATCCGGACGCACGTGTGTGTATAGAGGGTACATTCGAAGTAAAGATATTTCGGTCGAAGTGACACACCGAGAAGCTTGTAAAACGAAAGAATAGTGGCCAACTTGAGAGACGGCATGACTTCGCGCTAAACTTGACCAATACTGCCGCGGATTCGTTCGCGGGGTACAGAGATGTGACTTTTAGATATCGACGCTCTTGTACACGGAGAAAAAGTTACGGTTGCTACAACAGAATAATGCTGTTAATTTTCGCCCATCCATACAAAAGGGTTATGGAAACCATAGTACTCTGGAAGTGACCTATTGTTTCTATATGGTTTCCATATGGTTGCCCTAACCTTAGTGAGGGTAGCTACTATATGGATGTTGCAACCATAATATATGGATGTTACAACCATAATAAACAAATATTCATCCGACAAAAAAATTTATTTATTTCGAAATTTTATTACTATTTTTTAACTAAATTTGTTTCTTAAGATGCAGTCTATGATTATAAATATTTTTTCGCATTTAAAAACACATATAAAAACACACTTACCTTGGTGGGATTCAAACTCGGGACCTCTGGATCGTGAGCCAACTGCCTTACGTGGTAGACCACTTCTTAATTTAATGTTAGTGTTATATTTAGTCTACATATGTCAACCAGCGCAAATATATAATTTTTCAAAAATCATCTTAAGAAACAAATTTAGTTTAAAAAGAGTAATAAAATTTTGAATTGGATATATGATATAATATATTTCTTATAATGTCGGGTGAATGTCAGAAACCAGTGTCGGCTCATTACGAAATTTTGTGTTTGTAAATATATTTATGAAAAAAGTATATTTATAAAGGCCTATCTACATAAGACGCAGAACGCGAGTCGCAAGACACACGCACAGTCTACATGTCAATCTAA
Organism: Temnothorax curvispinosus; assembly: GCF_003070985.1. NCBI lineage: Eukaryota > Metazoa > Arthropoda > Insecta > Hymenoptera > Formicidae > Temnothorax > Temnothorax curvispinosus. Next base: position 167,178 of record NW_020222918.1, on the reverse strand, counting down.
CCTCTATACACAAAGAGGTTAGATTGATGCGCTATATAACCCAAAGGCAGGGTTGAAGGCGCTTTGCTCCTTCCCAAAGGAGCAGAAACCAAAAAAAAAAAGAGGTTAGATTGACATGTAGACTGTGTGTGTGCTGGCGACTCGCGTTCTGCGTCTTATGTAGATAAGCCTTAAAGTTAAAACATCCTTATCAAATTCACTTTATTCTATGCAGAAATTCTTTCGCGCGCGCAATGGAACTAAACTCTCAATCATGTGTTCAGTGCTGTACCGTGCAGCTATATCTTATGGATCTCTCAACCATAATAGTTGTGCTGCAGATCACATAAGAGGGATAGCAATAATCCTTTGGTTGAGGCAACCATATACGAGGGTATTATAACCGAATGTTACGTATCGTAAGAACTACGGTTATGACAACTGTATAAATGGGCATATCTTAACAGCTACATTCAATGTAATATCAATTTAACTTGAATTCACATACATTTCTCTTTTAATCATAGAGAACATTGTTGTAACAACCGTAACAATTTTCTCCGTGTACGCTCGATGTGAAGACGAGGGCAGATGATAAATATGGTTACTCTCCCTTTAGGTAATCATACATATTTTTATTCTTTCGATAGGGCAGAGGGAACAGGTGACAAATGTGAGGTCGGTCCTCACATTCGTTTGGGTGTAGAAATGCGGCCGCTAGTAAAAATAGAATAGAAAAGCTTTATATATAAGGTTTATATATTAAAAGTATGTTCATTTTTATACTTGCTCCTCAAAATCGCCGATTGTCAACGGGAGCTTTTACGTTTGAACCCATTTAAAAACATTGAACAATAAGTTATTAGTATATATTTTTATTTACATCATGCATGTCGCGTTTATACGTCTGAATATGTGAGAAGAGAAAAGTTGAAGCATCTTTTTCATGTATTACCATTTCAAAAGAAATGACCAGAATCTCTTTTAATATACAATTTCATAGCTAAATCTCACTTTTGCTCGAAAGAAATTCCAAAGAACAAATTCAGTATTCAAAAGATACGTGAGTCTACTATTGATTCGGAACTTTTTCCGAGTTCTTCATACATGAATCTGCGCGAAAGCCTGAAAGCACATTTCCCCCGGAATATTTTGTATATGCGACGAATGGGTAAAATGATACGAGGAGCGGGCGCAGACAGATGGAAAAGTTGCGACTATATGTGAAACGCAGCCCTTCTACCGAATGACGTTGCTCGCAAAAGCTGGCGACGAAGCTCGCGCGAGCGAGCGGATTCGCTTCAAGAGAAATATCGTGACTACCCGTTACAAACACACAAACACATACATACACACACGTGTCACGGCGCATTGGAAATTTATGCTTCCGTCATACGTTCACCGAGCGGTTCTTCATCAGAAAAAAAAAGTTGAGTGATCGAAAACACGCGACGAGGTCAACTATCTTAAGGTTTAACGTGACAACCTGCGTGTAAAAATACGACTTTGCATTAATATGCCGTAATATTTATTTATATCAATTGTTAAAGACAGGCCCATCCGAGTAATTCAATTAATTACATTTATGTGTGTTGTTTCTTAAAAAATAAATTTTTTTTAAATTTTCTTTCACATGTGAGATCGGAAATAAAAAGATGCATTGCATAAAACAGCATTATAATTTTATTTTATATAAAAATTGAATTATTTGATATTATTTATACATTTGTTTTCTTTAATATTACGATGTCAGCAAAGAAAAAACAGATCATTATCGTGTAAAAAAAAGAAAAGCAAATAATGGAAATTTCATGCGTTACCACTTTATGTCATATTAAGGACTAAAATAGTGCATAAGGTACTGCAAGTTTAAACAAGAGAATCGATTTGCCACTCTGGGAGTTTATGCCAAAGTTCAAGCTTTCGAGCAAGTAAATTTGCCTTCGCGATCTACTTTCGTCCGATTGTGCTAACACTGCGAGTTTCCGTATACGTCCCGCAAGAAACGATCGACATCAAATCTTCTCCCGAGTACGCAAAGGACGCAGTGGCAAATATTTATTCGCCACCCTTTTTCAAATGGATATGAGGGTATCGTATACGGATGATGAGGAATTTATCGGGCTGGCGTCACAATTTTGGGAAACAAAAATATTTTTGCTGCGCGAAAATAAATGTTTATGGAGCAAGATCAATATTTAAATGTAGACGCGCACCTCGATAAGAAAATTTGGAGACCGTGGAAAATGACTGTGGAGGGATTGAGAGGGCTCGTGTTTTCTTTTTCGGCAAATTATGCACACGATTACTCGTTCCAATAAATTATTCTTTCTATTTTTCGAAACTGCCTGATAAATTATTCAAGTAGGAATAATAATGGAATGTCAATCTATATGCCAAGCGGATTATATACTTGGAGCGATATCAGGCGGGATAAAATATTAATAAGCAAGGCAGGCAACGACACCGAGAGACGTATTCGTGCCCGTATTTCCGTACCGTCAACATTTGACAATAGAGAACCCGATTTAATTCGAGTGATCTCCAAGCCATTTTTAAACACGTTCAATACTTAGTTGTTTGTAACGATTATTATATCGCCGCGGTAGCGCGATATCATTAGACCGAGATAACGATTATTCTATATTCTCATTTCCACGTTTATGAAATGAGATCAGAAATGATACGTTCAGATCCATTAGAATTTTAACAGTAAAATATCTCGTCGAGCAAATCGTCAATTCATGATCAAAGCAAGAATGTGAACTCGGAATCTAGCCAAAATGAAAAAGAAAAACGCAATCGATCAGGCTTATTTTCTTTTTTTTTAGCACAATATAGAACTGTCTCTTCTGCCTAACAGTAATTCTTTTTTTTTCCTTTTAAGTAGACCATAGAGTTAAAGGTGAGAATTCTAGTGACACGATGCGACTAGAAAGTCGCAAATCGATAAACCAATACGCGTGTAATGACACGTGGAGCGCTCAACTTATCAACAGATATGCGTATGCATGTAACGTAAGACGTTACGTGTGCTATTAACCGCGTCTTTTCAGCGACTATCGATGGTAACGGTACCGAGAAAGATCGTGAGATAGTGACAATGACCTTGGCTGGCTGGCAATGTACCTGAAGCCATTGATTAACGCGATCGAGACATCGATCAATAATGCTGTATCCACTTATCCAGTTATGTCAGTGAGCAATATATCCCCCGTCTACCGAATTGCATCTCAATCATTCTCGCGGATTCCCGAGATTCTCAGAGGAATGTCGATAAAACAAGACGAAATGATCACTGATTTAGCGGGAGTATAATTTTAGCAGGAGCAAGTCCTACTTGTGAACGAAAAATTTATTTAAAACATACTTTTTAATTTAATATCGCTGGGATAATAAACTAGGGATAAGGGTAAATTTTATCTTGGCGTTAATAACTCACTTAGGATTACAAAAAAAGTATAAAGTTTGTTTTTTATATAAAGTAACAAACGAGATTACAGAACAAATGCTTCATTGGAAGCGCCAAATAGACGAATAGTTTGCAAATCCTTATTGATCCCGCTGGGTACACAAGAAAGTTAGTAATCTAATACATTTATGCAAGTCCATAATCTTCTCTTGAATACCAACCCTACCGTTATGAAACCTTTATGTTTAAAGTTATATTATAGCTAGCTGTGTATTACCTTAAGCTTCCATAAGCGATCTAGTTTGTATATGTGTATATGCAATAAATAACAATATTCTGATTTACGATCCCTATATTGTCGCTTAGAGGTGCGTCTTCTTCAGAACGCAAACTATAAAAGAGATTACAAGTTGTTTTATCGCAGGATTAAATGTTGAACGTTAATACGCGGTACGTAAAACAATTACGTAAAACATTTTATTATTCGAGAACCCTCCTCGATACTCCGGTTAGCCGAGAATTCATATCATGCCTTTAATCTCCCGCATGAAACGTACGATGGTATAATGTCTAAGTGCGTGGCGCAATTAAACCATCGCTCGATTTTTAAGCGCACGATGATATCTCTCTATTTTTTCGCGTACGTTTTACTATCTACGTTTGATCTGTAATACAACCGGTGTATGCACACTCACTGTACCTGACGTAAAAGGTCTATCGACATCGTGTGGCGGATAACAGCGCGAACGAGTCGATTCGCGCAACCAGATCGTGAACTCGATTCGATTATTACCGAGTACGACCAGACTAGTAGTTGTTGCATTGACAACCGGACGCATTCGAAGCTCGTCGCGCTAAAGGGATGAATCCCTACAAGTTTCTGAATTGCGGGATAAAGAGAGAAAGAGCGCAGAAAAGATCAGCGATCGTGTACTTACATTGTCACGAGACAAAGATAAACTTGCGAGAAGAAAACAGAAAACTGAAAACGTTCAGAAAGAGATTGATAGAGTACGCGAATTCCTCATGATTATCGGTTATCGACAGTACGAAAATTTTATCAGAAAATAAATGGGGCACCCCGCTGCACGGGTTTCTCAAAAGTCAAGCTGATCGGCTTCACGAGGCAAAAAGTGGAGAAAATTGATAAAACTACAAATTGTGTGCTAAAATTAAAAAATTTACAAAAAAAGTGGAGTTGAAATTCAGTTTGGCGCACGTACGCGACCTCGTCGTCGATATACGTCGCAATTATCTCGAGGAAACGTCCGTCGCGATGTTACGCATCACGCGCTGATAATGCGTCTGAAATTATCGACCACGGAGCGCGCGCGCGAGCTTTGTTTTGCACGTGCATCGTCCTCGCGTTGCTCATCGTCGTTAGCGACAACGATAACGCGACCTGCCGACATCATCGAGCAGCGTCGCCTGGATAACAGATTACCGTCGCGATGCCAGCGTGCCTCGAATCACCGGTGGGGCTTTCGAGCTCATCGGTCAAAAGCGTGTCCAGAAGCTCGAACATTTTGGAGTCGGCGGCACGAGTGAACATAATTAACTTAATTGACACGTGAAATCAAAGCTGATGGCTCAAGCTGTATGCTCGTAATTACGTCGCGCGATAAATACGCTCGACCAGATTCGAATTATTAATCCTCAAAGGCTAGCCATATATGGACCTACTCATTATTTAAAAAAAAAGTGTAATTTTGCGCGCATCTTCAAAAATTGATATTTCGGACTATTTATAATTAATTATTCACAATTTTTCTAATTCTATTATCTTCTTCAGTTTTTTTACCTCAATTTAAAATTACGTATTCAAAATTTTTCTAATTCTATTATTTTCTTCAGCTTTTTTTACCTCAATTTCATTATAATTTTTTTAAATTTGGTTGATTAGACTCAGAGTTATACGCGATCAAAATTGCGAGGTCCATGTATCGCATAGTAAAAGCCTGTAAAGGTTAAAGCTTCGGACAACATAAATTTATGCGTTTTGAAACTAACAATTTTTGGGAGCTTCCACGAGGTAACCGAACAAGGAGCCGTTAAAGCGAACGTTAATTATTCTGTCCCGTTACCTACATAACGAAATGGGGGAATAAACAAGGTGAACCGCGCTAATAAATATTTCACGTGATATCGAAATGCGAGTGCATGGGAAGCGAATGCAGCGAGTTAACAAACACCGGCATTATTAACTTTCCGATGCACTCGGCGAGAATAAACCTGGTCCTGTACATATGTATAATTTTATCATCTCTCTCGTGTACAATATACGGTACTTTAAAACTGACAATTGAGCGACGTAGAAACATAATTATATACATTTTAATATTATTTGAAATACAAGAGTGTCGTGCGAGATTTAATACAATAATTTCATGATAAATTAGGAATTTTTTTCGATCAATTTGAAATCCATGTTTTCGATAAAAATTGACAGCTCTTTTTGCGTTTAATCCAAATGAATTAAAAACATATTTTGCTATTTGTTTACACATTTAAAGCAACTCAAATGAATTCAATAAAATTTTACTATTTGTTTACGCACTTGTAGCTCAATTATCGAACTGTTCATTGTTCTTCATCGTATTTTACTCACACGAGGTACGAAAATTTTCGTTTTTTTCAAGAAAAACTTGACTTTAAAAGAGTTCGTAAAAAAGAATTCATGAATAAAAGAATGTATGGCAAATCCGATGTGCTTTATGCGTATATGTATCTTTTAGATAAGAGGAAAATTGAATAGAGCGCACCGCGTTTGGCGTGCAGGAGTTGCTTTCTATTCTCCGATCGCGACTCTCGACAACAAAATTCTCCGGGCTTTCTATCAAGTTTATACACGAGATCGTTCCGTCGTAACCTTTTTCAGAGCGTTTTCTCTTCTCCATCGTAATATTCGTGCGATACGTAAAGTAATTAAAAAAATTAGCGGTTGCATGCATTTCTTTATATCCAATTTGCTCAGGCTGTTACAAATGATCAATCATTTCGACGAGAATACCAGAATACTTACAATCCGTGTCAAATGTAAAAAAAAAATGGAGAAATGATTTCTTTACGGCGTTTAAAAATCGATCGATGTCATTTCCGGTTCAAAAGCGCGCAATCGACATGTCGGGATAACTTCCGGCGCGATTCTCACGCGAATGGAATCACCGCGAGTTTTAAACTCCGACCGACGGACATTTCACGCCAACCGGGCCCCCGCGTCTTTTGCAGCGGGGAGGAGGAGGGCAGGGAAGGAAGGAAGGAGGGATCGCGATACACTCGCGCTCGGCGGAGCGGCGATCGTCCGGCGAGAATCGCGTCGGATTGCTTCTTGGCTGTCGGCGGACGAACGCGTTCGATTACTCCGATTGTTATCGGGCGCGGGCGAGCGTGCCGGCGATGCAACGCGACGCGCTGCGCTGCAAATACGTTATGCCCGTACCGTGAAACCCGTATGTCGGGACCCGCGGGTAAATGGCGCCCCGCGCGTCTCTACGAAAACTCGCCGTGCTCGGCGGCGCGCGGCGAGACACGCGCGCATCGCGCCGTGCCCCTCGCGGCCGCGATCATTACGCCGATAAATGGCGACGCGCTTCTTCCCCCTCGTCGTCGGCGCGGCGTCTTCTCTCGCTGCACTTCTCGCCGACGCGACGGCGGGCGAGAGAGAGCCGGAGACCGACCGTCGGCGTCGCGGACGCGGCCGCGACGCGTGATAATAATTTGCGCGCGCACTCACCCTGTGTCCGGACTCCTCCAGCCGCTGCCTCTTGGAGTGCGGACCGTCTCCGTTGAATGCCATCCTCCGTTGTACACCGGGCGATGCGTTTGAAACGGAGCACTCGGCGCTGCACGACGACGACGGTGACCGCGACGGCGACAGCGACAGGGACGACGACGACAACGACGACGACGGCGGCGGCGGCGATGACGGCGACAATGATGACGAAGACGACGACGACGACGACACGAGCGTGTTATGTATACCGCTCGCGATACCTCTAACACCGTGCCGACGATCTCGTGTACGCGGACGGGGTAGGGGGGAGGAGGAGAAAATAATAATCGGTAGGACGCACGACGCGACGAGAACAGACAAACGCGCGAGAGCGGCTTAAAGGAAACTGGATCTCACCGGAGGAACGTCAACGCTTCGTGCGAACTCGCGACCGGCTACCGCGACGCGCTCTGCCGGTGGCGCCAAGGAACGCTTTGCGGCCTTTGCGTGGTCGCCGTTAAGCCACCGCTGCTGGCGCTGGCGCGCCGCGCGAGTCTCGCCGAGGATCGCGCTCCGATTGGCCCGTCGTCTGGTCGCGGCAATGTGTCGCTCGCTTCTATTGGACGCGGCGAAGCCACTGAATTTTCATGAGAAGATGGGATTAATCGGAATGCGCGGTACCGCGCAAAATAGTATCAAACAAAGATGCACTGTTTACAGGGCTGCGTGTAATCTAAATTTATCAATTTATAAGATATATTTAGTCAAAGTATGTTTAACTTTTCATATTTAGACTAGAATTCCTAGCGTCAACTGTGGTCATACAATTTTCAAAATGAGATGTTATTATAATCGTTATATTTGAGCAAAATAATCGCAGGCAAACATATTTCGAATTAATCTTATCTTTATTAAATTGCATAAAATTTTTTTTTTAATTTGACTCATACAGAAGTATGAAAATAAGATATTTTATTTTAAAAATTAATATTCAATTTAATTAATTAATTTTCCTTGAAGTTTTATTTTAGTAAGAGGTATAAAAAGATACAGACATAATCAGCAGGGCGATTGTTTGACATTTTTCATAGAAAACAATAAAAAATTTCGAGGAGACAATCTGGGGTCGAAAATAGGCTTCAATACAGGAAATAAATCATTTTCGGATAAATACAGGAACCTGTCCAACAACACTACGGTTTCCACCAACGGTGCCAGCATTGTGCGCAACGCTCCGAATATCACAATCTGCCGCCACTGATTCAGATACGATTTTATCTGCGGATTTTGAAAGTCTGAATCTTCAGGCCGGAGATTCGGCTCGAAGTCCGCGGTCGCGGCCGTGCAGTATCTGAAAAAGATAAGCGCGTTCAATCATCATCGCTATAATGACACGTAAAATCTCGATAATCGTAACCAATTTTACTCAACTGTTCAAACGTAACGGGTCTCGTCACTTTAACGTTCCTCACTTGAGTGTGACGTAGCTGGCTGTTTCGTTTTATCAAAATGGTTTCTAGAGCGGCTCTGTAAGCGTGCACCTGAAAAAAATGTACAAATTTGATAATACAACGATAATATAACTTATACCGCTTCCAGTATACGACACTAACCATTAGATCCTCGTAGTTCCCAGTCTTCAGCTTGTCGCGGTAGCTCTCGATAGCATGGCACGCCACTTCCAACGCTGTATAGGATAATTTGCGTTTTCCAAATGACGACAGATATTTACTGAGTGGATATCCATTTGTAATATTCGCCGGACTTCTAAATGCATTACGTCATTTATAATTAATACAACCGTAATCTCATAAAGATAATATATATGTTTTATGCCTCGCGGACGTACTCCAATGTCAGCTTCATGTAACAGCACCCCACGATGCAAATAAATCTTGCCTCGCTCTGAGACGCGTAAAGTTTCAGTAGCGTGGCCGCGAGATCTCCACACGGATGCAGGCCGACAATGCCAAACCTCGATTTCTTCTCACCCGAATTAAAGTTATGGGAGAAAATTCTTCGTATGTCCCTGATCGTCGCTGACCGATCAGAGTTGATATTTTCCAGCTTGATCGATACGTGTTGCGGCGTATTTACTGGCAAGTCAGGCAAATGTTTAGACAAAGTCATTAACAATTCGTTATCCCATTTCCTGCAATTAAAAACCTGTCACGCGAATGATAATGAAGGAACGATGAAATTACCACCCAGGTAGCGGAGTGACATCAAATGACGTGTTAATAACATCTCTAACGTCAACAATACATCGTCAAGACGTGTTTAAACGTCATCCTGCTAGCTGAGTAGTAATACACCGAGATTGCTTAGAGTTTAGAGCAAGAGAAAAAATGGAGAGGTCGATGACGTAACGATGGACTACCTGGCTTGTTGTGACAGTAATGCGTCTTGTTCAATACACGTTACGTTTAGGCCGTATTTAAACGCTAAGGATCGGGCTAAATGACCCACGCCTGCTCCAACATCTACAATGCACTTGGCATTGGACTCTCGCGCACAGTCCGCGCATATCTGTGCAAAGATAAATTCTTACAGGGCCTATAAACATTTCGCCTCTAATCTAAAGCGATGATACTTCGGGAATGCGGCTGTACCCGCGCTATTTGCTGTATCTCGTGTCGTTTCTTTATTTTAACGTGTTTCAGAAAGAGATTGTTGTGCTTGCTCAAAGCTGCAGGTGTATCGCTTAATCCCTTATTTTTATTTTCCAGGACAGAATTTTCCGAGCCGCACTCGAACTTTTTCCCTCCGTCGCATCGCCAGCCGCTCTCGTCATTTCGATGATCTCTGTTTAGTTGTAAATCCCTCGCAACTTGTCGAAGCGCGAGCAGTGACAATGGCCATGCGCGTGAGCTGCAAAACGAATTGCATTGTCAAATTACAGACAGACAAATTTATTTCTCACCGCAGAGGCTCGCGTTCGAATTTGAAATGTATTTGCGTCAAGCTCGAGCCTCGATGGTGACTTCGATCAAATTCCGATTAACTCAATCGACAGCAAATCGGGATTTATAGCGAAATTGTTAACTACATAATTCTCCTGGTGAAAACATTTCTCATTTTCTCATAATTTTTTTTTAAGAATTTCTCAATTTTGGATTCATAAAAAATTTTGAAAAAAATATGTCAAATCTCAGACACTTTTAGAAATAATTAGATAAAGATTTTCGGAATATTTCATCTATTTCATTATCTGTATAAGTATGAAAATTTCTGATAAATTTTTACGCGAATTTTCTCACATTTATTGAGATTTCTACGGAAAGATGTACTGAAATAAAAATCTGAAATATTTCATTATTATTTTGTCTGAGTCTTTCTCTGGAAAATGTTCCAATTTTTATTGTTTAGTGGAAAAAAATAGATTAGGGAGCAATTAATTAATTCGAAGTCACTCGCGCTTGCCGACCGAGGTGAAGATGACGCGCTTACCACGAGATGTCGCCAGCTAACCACTCGCCGAATTCGTCGGGCGACACGGTTTGCAGCGTGCTCCTCCAGCTGCTCGGCAATTTCTCCCACAGTCGCTCTTGGAAGAAATCCTGCAATGCGATTCGCCGGATTTCGAGGTCGATTTCGTTGTTCTCGAGAAAAATAAAGTGAAAGATGACAGACGAGGAACATGTGAAATGTGTATCGGGGTACATTTACGCGACGACATATATGCGAATTATAGGTTCGAAGGAGGGGAACGGAGAAAGAAGCTCGGAATGCCCGTGCGACGCCAAAGTATATCTTCGTTAAATTACATACCACGACGTACGAGTCTAGCAACCAGCCGTACGTGTCTAGGACGTTGAAGATTCTCTCGAGTGTTACGCGAGCCTTCGAGCAGGTTCTGCATGTGCACGTAACCACGGGGGCGGCCATTGTTGCGCCGTGACGGACGAACAGTTCGTATCGCTCCCCGACACGCTGATCGGGCGATAAGTTGTACCTTTCCCTTCCCATTAGTGCCCGGTCTGCAATAGGTGTTTTAAACCCTAAGCTTTAAGAAATTGTTCAATCACAGTTGAATTTGAGGAGAACAATTGACTGTGATTGGCCAATTTCTTAGGGCTTAGGGCTTAAAACACCTATTGTAGACCGGGACTTATTAAATTTACGAACCAAGTATGCAAATGTATCTCTCCTTGCGTTATTTATTTACCTATCTAAGTTAACGGCGCTCCTTTACGTCATTAAATCCATATTGTTAAAAATATTAATATTAGGTTGTATAATGTTATTAATGTCACAGTATTTGACATTGTTTATTTAAATTATAATATTTTTAGCACGTACACGCAGCTTGATTCGTCAGTCCTTTTTACCTCCTTCGATTTTAATTTTTCAAACCTGATCTATTATTATTTTTAATAATATAAACTTTCTGTTTAGGTTGCGTTAAGATCCTTAGCTACATATATTGCGTATAGGTATCTTCTTTTTTTATCATTATCTTTTTCTATTATTATCGGAAATTATATTAGAAAGTCACGTGTTGCGCGCCGCGCGCGCGCGTTCTCGCACGCATACGCGTGATAGCTGATTTATCGCGCGCGAAATGGAAAGTGTAGCACGTGTACGCGAATTTTGTGCGTTACGGTATTTATAAATTCTCGTAAACGCGGGCATATTTCTCGCGATTTATTTTAATTTCGTAAAAGTAAGGGAGCAAATGGGCTTTCGGCGATTTGCCGCGGGGCCGAGATAGGCCGCGGGTCTTCGCCGACACACGCACGTCAGTGGCGGCACGAGTGATTTAGCCGAGGAGAAAGTTAATGCTTATTATTCTTCACGCTTCTTTATGATTTATCAAATTGACCGTGATAACGCCGCGGCGCTCGGAAAAACTGCCGTCCGACATTTTTTAATCGATTGGAGAGGATAATGGAGATCGAGCGATTTTCTTTCCCTTTTTCCGGCATGGGCTCGCGCGCCGATCGCGAAGTGTGAGGAATCCGCTGGACCTGAAATAGAAAGTGCATCGGGCGTAACATCAATTACAGACAATTTTTCGTCCGATACCGGCCCGTAGTGTGTAATTATATAACGCAGTTATGCATTTTCCGCTTGTACAGTCGATAGCCGCGGAGAGTGCCTCTCTCCTCGACGCCGACGCCGACGGATGGTAGACGCGCGGCGTTTTAAACTCCAATTAAAAAAAAAAGCATAACGTTTATCGTTCCGTAAATCTCTCTGGAAATAAAAGTCACCGCGTAACTTTTATGAGCGCATCACATCGCGTGTCAGTTTCGCTCGGCCTCCGTTCTTTAATTAGTTGTAAGACTCGGATTAACGCCTATGGCGCGCAACACCCTTGTAGCTTATGAAATATTTTTCTCACGTTGAAAAACGAGTGAGAATTTTCCACCTTATGAATTTAGGTCACTGCAGGCGAGCAGTTCGATCCATATATTTGATAATCGGCTTACCGCGCAAATGATATACGTGATATCAGAATTAAAAGGCGAGAGAAAAGATAAAAGAAAATCAGAAAGAAAATAATTGAATCACAACATAAAATTGTCAAGAAGATTAATTTATAATCTCGCCATTGTTTGTAAAACTAACTTTATCTTTTTCTCTTCCTCTAAAATCCGCTCTGAAATTTTTGAAAAAAATATATAAAGTAATTTTAATATTCTACATCAACAATATTCTAATTATAAAAAACTGAACGAACGCGGGAATATAAAGATGTAATTGAGAAATATTCTAAAGCTATTTATTTATTAATATAATCTAATTTTGCTTTCTCCATTATTTTTAAAACTGATTTTATCTTTTTCTTTTCCTCCAAAATCCGCTCTGAAATTTTTAGAGAAAAAAAATAACGTTAACATAAACTGACTTTAATATTTTGAATCAACAATATTCTAATTATAAGAAAGATAAACGAACGCGGGAATATATAAATATAATTAAGATATATATCCTGAAGCTACTTATTTATTAACTTCTAACCGTGACTTGAATTCTATAAATTTTCATAATTTGATTGTTATCCCTGTCTATAAAACGCGCGAGGTTCCTGAATAAAAAGCGAGCGTGAGAAAGGTCTCGATCATCAACCGAGGATGGATATAACGACGCTCGGCAAGGTCCTATAAAAATGTCGCATTGAATGCAGAGTCGCACCTAGACGATGAGAACCCGTTTGCAGGCTTTGTTTATTAATTATAAGAGCGAGCGCTATTCCCGCGGCGTCCCACTTTACAGCACTTTCACTCTTCAACAGTTACGTTATTGCTCATGAGCCGACTGCTCTCGAAGAGCCACGTATATCGTTAGCGCTCATATAAGAGGATCGTATGGCAAAACCCGCAAAACCTTCGTACTTTCGTGAGAACTGGGAGAATCAAATTCGCAATCGTTTGCCATCGCTGTTACGGGGATCGGTCTCGCAATCGCGGTGATCTCGCGACACACGTCGGCTCTGCGGTTGCGAGGGAGTTTCCACGCTCCTCGTGCATGAATAGGCTCGATAGCAGATGTAATAACCGTGTAACATAACGCGTGTGTAACACGTAAGATGTATATTATACGATGATAAAGCGTCCCTCAATTTCTGCAATAGTTGATCTCGAATTAAAAATTGATTTAATTAAAGATAATCGCGATGGTCGTATTGTAGACCGATTAGAAAGTGTCGTTTTTACACGAAACATACCAAGCAGACGTTTAGTACTTGTTGTACAACATTTCCTGCGATTATCAGCGACAGGATGTGGACTGTTGGTAACGCGAGCTAAATGTTAGAATGAAACATAGTCGTGTTATTTTAATTACATTTACTTTGAATAGGAAATGAGAAACTCGAAAACGGCGAGGTCTTGCTTTTCAATCTTGCTTCACTCCGAATATCTTCCCCTTCGGCGGAGATTTAAATTTTACGATTGAACCTTGAAATTATTTCATATCGGTAATTAAGTAATTAACTTCATAATGAAAGGAAAGTTACGCGACAATGTACATTTGTCACGGTGCCGAAAGAGAGAGAGAGAGCTTCCTCGGAAAACACCGCGAGTCGACCGAGTAAACAGATTAGAAATAGTTAAGATACTGTGTCATCTGCGCAGTGCCGCGGAAAAGTGATGAATCGTTCTCGCGTGCGAAATTATACACGCTTAGGACATCCAAGAACGATATCGTTTCTCGGCGAAACGGCGATAAGTCAGCGTGAAATATCGCCCTGACTCGCGGATCACTGACCCTCCCGGACGGACAGATGGATCCTGTATTCATCATCTTCGAGCTCACCGGCTGCTATTCGGATCCTCTTACGCCAACGTATAAGTGAAAGTTTCGCAAGTAGGACGCGCGACGTCCAATCTCGATCGCCCGGAGACTCGAATTGTCGATGCCGGACGTTGGCTAGTGCCGAAATTAATGAGTACCGATATTGAGAAATACTAAAAAAATATATATATGTATATATATATCTAATTCCCATCACGGATTCTCTCACGACTTTCGAAATTACATGACTCGCCCGTCGTCAGTTTCTGGCGTAACGGCAAATCTTAATTTCTTTTTCTCCGAACGATTTGACTTCTCTTTAAGAGGCTTAGAAATTAGATTCGATAGAAAATCATCGCTTTTGATGATCTGGTCGATCTGGAACGAGGCAGATTGCGCAAATGCGAAGACGGTCTGCAAAACATCGCCGGGCACTTTTGCAACTGGGGAGAGGTCTAGCGGGTCATCTCGTTCAATTGCTCTACTGAATCTGCACCTTTCGTAACGACGAACATGACTTATATACAATCTCCTGTGTGATTTCTTGCGAGTGAATTATCTCACACCTGTGGCAACTTCGACATCGTGCTCGGAAAAATGTTCCATGCAATTTATCAAATCAGAATCATCCGTCATACGTTGATGTAAGAGGATCTGAATAACTTCTTGCGCTATGCGAAATTTCTTCTATAAAAGAGATTAGAAAGAGATAAGTTTCTGTGCGAAATGTTTAAAATATTTATAAAGAAACGTCTTATATATGCATTTTTAAAAGTATAATCGTTCATATATGAAAGTTTTTAAAATACATTTTGAAAGTCCACGCAAAAAAAGAAGATTGATCGCGTTATTAATCTTTGTCAATCCACTATCGCGCACTCTATATGTAGAATATATTTTATAACATTAGGAAAAAAAAGGCCTTTGCACTTCTGCGAAATCAACATTGCATCGTTTTCGGAGAATTCGTTTGCAGCAACTTGCACTCTCACGAATGTACACTGCTGTGCACATTCATGAAAGTCGGCGCGACTATTATACCAAGAGAAATAAGGTTTGCATTAAAGTCGGAGCCTAGAAATGCTAATGATATTATAATTGCAGCCGCCTCAATTGTATCTGTCCATCAAGATGATCATTCGTGGGCAAGAGTGTTCAGTTCAAATAATCATCGTGCGATTTGCAGCGACATCCGAATCGACCGACATATCCTGTCTCGTGGACAAGGATTACCGAACAGATCGGAAACGATCACTTGTCTCGAGGAAGTCGTAGCTTAGCGAAGCTTAGCACCGTGGCGAAAGTAATCCGCCTCCACTCCCCTTCAGGTAACATTAAGATCCATCACGCTCTTTCACCGAATAGCTTCTCGTTGAGAAGAGGAGGAAAGGGGAGTTTCGGTTTCGATGGACCTTGGAGGTCGCGGAAAAGTGAGGACGCGCTTAGTATAATCATCCCCTCTACAGGTGATCGCATGGTCGGGCGGATTTGAAGAAAGTTATCGTGTGTGCGAAGAAGATATACATTCCACGGTGCTCATCTTCTCTTTCTTTTCTTTCCCCCCCTACCATCTCCATCTACGTATGCGTCCACGTGTACGACGGACACCGAACACCAACGAATGTCGAGGGGCCCCTCGGAGAAAGGTGCTGCTCCACCGTCTTCGATATTAGAGAGGAGCTTCTTGAAGAGCGGTGGCCGTCGGTGGTGGTGGCATCGAGTAGGGAGAAACGGGCCCCTGGGCCCCGATCTGTCCTCAGTTCACATGCGAGGTTCCGCTCGGTATCGTTCAGCCAAGAAACGTCCGATCGTCTCGAGCGGTGTCATGTCGCGAGTCAGCCGCCTCTAACGCGAGAAATCGGCCGGCGAGAAGTGTGTGAATCTCTCCACGAGGAAGAGCCCGAAGAACGATCGCAGCGATGCGGTTCGCCAAGCTGGTAATTATAACGGGGCGCGTCCGCGAGGAGGGCGGATGGACCGCTTAGACGGAGGCGCTTGTACTTTCATTGTAATAAGCATGTCGCTCGCGGTGCTATCATTTGTAATCAGCGAGCGTATCGACTCTCACGCACCGGGGAAAGTCCTTTAATAAATCGTGGCAGACGCGACCGGCAACGATACGGCCGTTAATCGTCCCGCGGAGATCGATGCCCGTTTAATCGCGGCGTCCCATCGTCTGGGAGCTCGCTTTTCTCTCGGGCAGCCTTTACGACGCTCGAGGCGGGTTTGCCTCACGTAAAAGAGGCACTCGGGGCCTCATTCGAATATGCTAACCCAGCACCGAGAGAGGCACCGAATTTTCGAGGTGAAACGCGACGCCGTGCCGGTCTTAAACTTTGATTCTCTTTCTCTTTCTCCTTCACCCACTTCTTCGTGGACTTTAAAGGATCAATCGAGTACACTAGGGCATGTTTTATTATAGTGCATTTTTAGAATTATAGAAAAGAATAGCGATAAAATTTCAATAAAGATAAGTAATGATTTGTTATATAATACAGTAATTTTGAAGTATGCTTTTAATACAGGAATATCGAATTATTAGATTAAAAAATTATTATCTACATTAGAATGAAAAATTCATTTTAACGATGGTTAAAATATGAGAAAGAACACCATTTTTAATTTTGTTTGATAAAAATTATATTATTTATTTAAAGTTATTACGTATTATTGTAATCACAAGACAAAAGACTGTAGAACACGCGGAAGCTCGCCATCGCCCGGTAGTGGAAGTTTTGGAACCGAGAGATTTCAGAGAAACGAGAAACATCCGATGCGTTGCAAGTCGATCTCACCATATCGAGAGCACGGTCACAACTGGGAATCGCTTATCAGGCTAACTGTTCCTTGATTCTTGCTAGCATACCAATCGATTCGAAGCCCGTTAAGGCTTTCGATGAGTTTTCTGGTTATTAAACGGGTTACTCGGTTATCAGAGCGCGTTAAGTCCCCCTTCTTATATTTACATTATCACCTTATATGCTAATCAGCTTGAAACGTTGGCACCATCAATCAATTAGAAAACGATACGTACGCTATTTCCCAGAAAGTTGAATTATTGCCAGAAAGATTAAGACTTTACCAGAGTTTGAAAAAAAATTACAAATTTTAAAATAACAAACATTGGTTTTATTAGACTAACAATATTTCATCATCGCGATATAAAAAGATGTTGTCAACGTGCCGATCCCTTCTTCTTTTTCAGAGACTCCTCGCGGCGACGCTCCTCGTCGTCGCGACCGTCGCCAAAGAGGAGAGCCCGTCATCGAAGAACCGTGACAAACGTCAGCAGCTCGCCTTCCTGCGGAAGGGTGGTCGCCTGCCGCCGTATGCGGTACAGATGGAACCGATAGTGCAATACTCTCAGAGAGATCCTTTGTACAATCCCTTGGCGAGCCCGAAGAACGACGATTTGTATGAAGAGAACCCGTCGAGCTACTATCCAACGGAACCCGAACCGATCATTGAGATCATTATCAAAGAATCCAATGAATCTCTTCCGACTCCGGTGCCGCCAGCGCTTCCTTCTCAACCGCGACCCACCAAGGAACCTATCCAGGTCTTCTACGTAAAATATGAGAAGAAAAAGGGCTACGGGGACAAGACTCGCGTCGTTTACGATCCGCCGATTCCCGCGCTGACGCCGGTGGAGGAGCACGAGGAAATTAAGCCGGAAAACTCGGCACCGTACGGGGAGGAGCCGACGTACACGGTGACGCCGGCACCGCCTTCAGAACCGTCGACGACCTTACGCGCCATTATTCGACCCGACAGCGAGGTATACCATTCCGGCAGCAGTGGCATCCGCGTGACCTTCGGCACCGAGCAAGTGCCGCCCAACAGTCACAGCAAGCGCAGCGACCTGGAGACGCCTGGTAGTAGCACCCAACCGCACGTCAGCAAGCCGACGACGTCGCCGGGAGCGCCGAAGAGACAGCACGGCCCTTACCAGCCGTTGCAGCCCCCGCAACCCCCACGAGTGCCACCCGCGTTCCCACAGCACCGCATTATCAACTCGTTCCCACCGCAATCGCAGGCAACGACGTTCTTGCAACAGCAGCAACAGCAGCAACCGCCGCCGCCGCCACCGCCCCTGCCACCGCCGCATCATCAGTCGTTTCCACCACAGCAATCCTTGAGGAACCCGCCATCGCCACCGCCACCGCCATCGAGACCATTGCAGCGGCACCCTATAACAATTCAAGGTCTCCCGGAAGTGCAGCAACGTACGACGTTCAACAGTTTCGGTCCGCCGCCGCATCACGTTAATATTAATCACCCGCAGCAACCGGGATTCCCGCCCGCGTTATCGGTATCGCATCAGAGCGTTCACGTGCAGAATCGACCATTGTCGTTGCAGCAGAATAACTTCGCGGAACCACCTCAATCATTACCGGTCAAACCTAGCGGCTTCAATTCGGAGCCACCGCAGCAACCGTTATCCAGACCGAATAATTTCAATGCGGAACTTCCGCCGCAATCGCTACCTCCGTTTAAGCAGCAGGAACTGGAAAAGCAACGTTATCACGAGCAACGACGACAGCAAGACTTGTTGAAGCAACGGGAACATCAACGACAACACGAGCAGCAGCGATATCAGGAACATCAGCGATTCCTGGAGCAACAGAGACAGGTCGAGCAACAGAGATTGTTGGAGCAGCAGAGACAGCAGGAACATCAGAGGCAACAAGAACACCAGAGACTTCAAGAGCAACAGCGACTGCAGGAGCAACAACGTTTGCAAGAACAACATCGGTTGCAGGATCAGCAGCGATTGCAGGATTTGCAGCGCTTGCAGGAACAACGCAGGCGGAAGCAAGAGCAGGAGCTGAAACTGTTTCAGGAACAGCAACGGTATCGCACGCAGCTTAAGTATAACCAGGCGCAGCTTCAGCAGCCGCAATTGCAACCGCAATTACAGCAACAATTGCAGCCACAATTACCGCCGCAATTATCGCCTCAACGACCGGCAGGTGAAATTTTCAAGGCCGTGCCGAAGCTGGAACAGCATTACGCGATCCGAGAAAATCCTCTTCATCCCGGCCCGTTCCCGCCAAATCCTGCTGTAGTGCAACCAACGGCATTTCCCGAATTCTCCCAGAACCAGTTTGTATCCGCGCAACCGTTCAACGCTCTTCGCGATTCCCAGCAGCTCGCTGGGAATCCAACAAATCATTTTATCTCCGGTGACAGTCTACCGCAACAATTAAACACTCAACAATTAAACCAGCAATTAAACACGAAGCATCAGTCTCACCAGAGTAGTCAGCAGAGTTTCTTCTCACAGAATCCTCCGACATCGCAACAACGACCGCAAACCACTTTCTCTCAGCAGCAATCGATATGGGGCCGGCCGTTATTCCAAAGCAATCCCGCGCAGAAGATCTACGCGACGCCGGTTAGCCCCTCCGAAGAGTTTAACTCACCGTCGACCGCTAGAACACTCTTACCGACGACCACGGCCTCGACTACTACGACCAGGACTACAACGACTACCGAGGCGCCAACCACGACGACGCTCTCGCCAAATAAGGCGGCCAAGATCAAGGAGAACATTGCGAATCTACCGGACGAGGTGCCGGACGACATCAGGGAGCAGCTGCTGAGTTCCGGTATTTTGGGCAACGCCGATATCCAGATCCTCGACTACGACAAGATCGGTGACATACCGATCGAGAAACTGCCGCCGGAAGCCCTGGCGAATTTCTACGGCGCCGGAGGCGGAGCGGCGATTGCCGCCGGCAGCGAGCCCGTACCAGCGATCGCCAAAAGGCCGTCGACGAAGACGACGCAGAAGAAGGCGACGAACCTGATCCCCGTCGTTGATACCAACGTCGGCGACAGCTCGACCAAGTTCGAACAGGCTACCTTACGGCCTGGCGGCGTGGAGATGAAAGTAGTACGCTTCGATCCGAATACGGAGCAAGGCCGAGCCGTGGCGGAGCAGCATATACGGGACGACGCGACCCGGCTCGAGCCGGTGACCGTGGGAGCGCGCGGGGACGATGCCGCCGCGCAGTACAATCGTTATCTGCCGCTTAAAGTGAGCGGCACGTCCTTCCCGATACCGGACGTGCCGGAGCTCAACGGCCGTAGGATCTCGAGCGTCGTGGTGCTGGCACCCGTCGACTACGACTTTCCCGGCGAGGAGAGGGAAATCGCGGCGGCGGCGGCGTCGTCGGAGTCGCAGCGACGCGGCAGGAAGGCCGGCGGCGACGCGCAGCCGGTCAGGTTTCTCGCCGGCGACACCCTCAAGCAGCTCGTGAAGAAGCCCACCGCGGAGAACTACAAGAAGTGGCTCGAACAGGAGAGCCGCACCGAGCCGCAGAGGCAGTCCGTCGTCCTCCTCGTGACCATGTAAGTGTTCGATTATGCGCGATGCGTGCACGCGTGATAAGATGTCGTGATTCATTTTCTCTTAACGCTCCAGGCACCTTTAGACATTTAGCTTCTCTGGTGCCGCTTTCTAAAAAATCAACACGTTACATCACCGCGTGTCTACATCCAAGATGTAGTCGATAATATAGCGTAAATTTGTTAGATTTAGGTACCATTTTCACACTACAAATAATTATAAAATATTATTGATTAAATAAAATTATCTATATTCTTTTATTCTTTTAGCGTATGATTGAAATCTGATAACTATTTAAATCTATCTTTTGCAATTTTAACTTTTAACATATTCCAAATTTATAGTCTCACAGCAATGATTATCGTTTATAATTTTATTTTTTCATTTTCACGTTATATATATATATATCGATCGACTAAAATTGAATAGAATGATATATCATCATAATAATGACTTGCTCCATTAACTTTTTAACATTCTAATGTCACCGTATTACAATCGACGGTTCATCCGTGTCGCGCGCGAATCCACTTGAAAGTCGAGGAATTCGCGAGGCTACGCGCTTTCACTCGGATTTATTGCGATGTTTTAGGCCGAGAGACGGTGATGGTCAGGGTGACAAGGAAATCTTCATGTACGACGTGACCTCTGGATCCGTTAGCAAGCTGGCCGGCGATCTCTCGACGGCCTTCGTGGACGCCGCCGAGAGCAACTCCGACGGCACCGACTCCATCGACGACTCTACCTTCTCGACGTATTAACTTATTGTTAGTCTCGTAAAAAGGCTTTCTCCAAAATCTTCAAAGATGTTTAATCTACGGTCAATATTTCTTTTTCGAGGGTCTCTACAACACGCAGTAATATATATTCAAGATTTTACCTTTATTGCAGATTAAAAAAAAACAAAAATTCTTTGCATTGCGGTATAACATACTTCTCCAGTGGCTTTGACTAAATCGAGTTTAACTTTTTCGTTTCACGACGGAGGGAAAGAGGATTGGATGCTTGGATTTGTATGCTGGCTATGCGATAATGAATGTCAATGTTAAACGCTGATGATTAAACGCTCTGATGGAAAAACAGTATGAAAACGACGGATTTTCACGAGATCGCGTGACGCACGATCCTTTATGCGATTTGGGGCGAAAATGGGGGAAAGAAGATAAAAATTTTGGAATAAGGGCGGATGATCGCAGCGTGACAAATTACTTCGAGTATCCTTGTAGATATCTTAACTATGTATTATTATGTACATACATATATAAGAATAATTTTGTACTTTTTTATACGAAATAAATCGCAGTCTTTTTATGTTTGCACGATGCATTTTATGTATGCGGAAGCTTCCGCGTGGAAGCTAAAAATTAAAAATACATCATATATTATAATATTTATTGTTATATAATAAGTTATTATAATATCAAAATTATATTAAAACCTTCGCGGGAATCTTACACTTTTAAATAATGATTTAAAAATTTTTTTAAAGCAACTTTTAAATAATAAAGGGAAAAATTCGCAAAACATTTAGTAATGTGAAAGAAAAACACATCGTAAAATATTTAACAAAATAATGAAAGAAAGAATAGTATTGGTCAATACTGCTAACTTTAACCGTCGGTTAGCTAACCGTGGTTGGTGAAATTGGCCCTTACATTACAAGAAAATTCGGCAATAACTCGTGTCGCGATCAGTCGCGATGCTCGTGATTGCTGATTGCTGGTGATTGCCCGTTGTTGCCCGTTGTGTACATACCTACATACACGTGACTCGGCACTTGGCTCACGTGACTACGTGACTTGCCGCGTTCAGCAGACACAACTGTTGAGTTCGTCTTATCAACACTCTGCGTTGATTGGTTGGTTCTAAAAGTAAGAGCCAATCACGTTCGACTGCTACTGAGCGACTTGGTCTGCTGAACGCGCCCAGTGAGTTCAACTGACGCCATATTGAATTTTGGCTACGTAGTTCCATTTTCACGAAGGAGCCAAATTAGATGGCGCTCGAATACGCGAAAAATTTTTCCCATATGAGTGTATGGACCCTGCTGCCGAGAGTGCCGAGTGCCGATGAATGGAGTGGTCGACGCTTATGGCGGCTCGCAAGTCTCTATATATGTATATATTGTACCTCGTAGTACGTAAAATCACAAAACTGATCGTTTTGTAGTAACAAGGGAACGTTTACGCGCCGTCGTATAGTTATTATACGTATATGTGCAACGCCACGACCTGTCACGATTTCGCAGCGATTAATCTGACCGAGTGAGTTAGGTTAGGTTGTTGATCGACGATTATTCCTTGGTTTTGGGAATTCGAATTTGACTCGCGACATATAATATAACCTGGAAAGTATGTCAAATTGGCGATCGAGTCACCCCGCGGAGCGACGGGACACGCATAAGAATAACCGGGAAAACAGGCGCGACAGGAACGACGAGACGCACAGAGACAGATCGCAGAGAAGCAGGGACAGGGATCACAGAGGCGGCAGACGCGATCACTCCAGGAGGGACGACGAGAAGCAGAATGAGAAGAGGAAGCACGAGAGATCGCCGTCGAGACGGGAGAACAGCCATCCCAGGCACAGGGAGCGTAACGAGAGGAGCAGAAGTAGAGACAGGCGAGAGGATTCTGGCCGAAGACGCAACGATCAGCACAGGCAGAAGCGAAGCCCGGAGGATGGGAGAATGAAGAGGGAATCCTCCGCGGACTGGGGAAAGTCGGCTGTGAAGGAGGAGAAGGAGAAGCCCAACTTCGAACTGTCGGGAAAACTGACGGAGGACATGAACACCGTCAACGGCGTGGTCATCAAGTACTCCGAGCCGCAGGACGCGAAGAAACCCAAACGTCGATGGAGATTGTATCCCTTCAAGGGCGAGAAGGCGTTGCCTACGTTATACATACATCGACAGTCGGCTTATCTCATGGGCAGGGATCGCAAAGTGGCCGATATACCCCTGGATCATCCCTCGTGCTCCAAGCAACACGCCGCTCTGCAATATCGTTTAGTCTCTTACCAAAAAGAAGGTGGTGCCGAGGGTAGAAGAATACGACCGTATATTATTGACTTAGAGTCCGCAAACGGCACCTTTGTAAATAATGTGAAATTAGAACCGAGGAGGTATCACGAATTATTAGAAAAAGACGTGGTACGGTTTGGTTTTAGTACCAGGGAATATGTTTTATTGCACGAACATAGTAAGGATGATTTCTTTGACGATGACGTACCTCTTACAAATGAGACCTAGGTAAGTAATTTTACAGTACGTTATATCCGCTATTGTCACTGTGCTTGTAAAATTGAATGAGATGGAGCATTGTGTAAACTGACTATATTAAATATATATAAATTGTATATATATATATATAACAATGAGATATATAATTATATATAACAGTTATTTCAAATATTGTGGAATTATAAAATTCTTAATTTTTTTTTAAATACTAGAATATATAATAAGGCCCAAGTTTCATACTAACAATTTGAATTTTCCTTATTACACGTAACTGAATATGCAACCCTATTTTTTCGTCTCTATAATCTAAAAGATGGCTGTACATTTTTAATTTCAGGAACTTAATTTTAATGTGGAAATATATCCAAAAATACCAGAGATGAATATGTATCAAGACTGATGCAGAAATCAAGCTGTGAGAATCAAGAGAAACACTGTATCTGTGAAGAAGAAGAACCAGTAAAAATGTAGATACAAAGTCTTATAATAATCTTTTAAATTCTTGAAATTGTTTTAAATGCATATTAGTATTATACGTGTAAAATAGCTACTTTTGGAAGTTTATGAGTCACCAAAATATATTTCGCAAATCCGAAATTTGCCGCAAAGAAAGAGGAATAGTACCCCACTTTTCTTTTGTACATTTTTCTGTGACATTTAATTTGGTACCTTAATAGAGTTTGAAGTATGTCATGTATGTAACTCGTAGGTTAAAAATAATTAAACTTCTGATGTATATTGTTTGTAATATATTATTTACAATTATTTAGTATTCACTGATCCACAAATTTATTTTCCTGTAAAGCTACTTGAAAATATAAATTTCAAATATAGTCAGTCCATCGGTGTAAACTTCGCAAAGTTTTATACATTCTAATTTATCTTTTCAATAAAATTACATATACATTTTCGTATTGTTAAAGCTACGCAGAAAACTTAACAATTTCTTATTATTATTAATTTTCATATTTACTAATTATCGTCAAGCATGAAATTTGTACAATGAACAGTGAACAATTTCACAGATTTTATTCAATAAATATGTTATGTAAAATTGTAATTATAAAGTTAAACTATATATATATATATATATATATATATATTTCACATTTATCATTCTTTACCAACGTATTATTTCTACATTAAATAACAGTTCGCGATTATTACTAAAGTCACAAAATTTAGGTACGTTCCGAAACGGTCTGCCATATCTGCGTGACAAATTTTCGAGTATAAAAGTTCATGTATGTACATTTAAAATGGCAGTTTAAAGCTATTCTTAACTCCGCTACACGCATTCCTCTTTATCTTCTTCACATATAAAATACTTGGACATTAATGGTAGTAAGCAGAGCTTAATGTATGAGCGTACGTAGTTTGATATGTTTAAGGCACCGCGTTAGGATTTAAAAAAAAATACAAACAAAAAACAAATTGAGCAAGATCGTAGCGACTGTCTCGAGTAATTTTTTATTAGCTATAAGGCAAATTCGACTGAAATAGTTCCTGGAGAAGAATAGATTTGCTACAGGAACCACTTGAAAAAAATTGCATCAAAATTAGTATGTGTGATGTAGAAATCTATTATCATATTTCATAAATATTGAAATATTTAATTGTCTCAATTTTTTACATCGAGCTCATTCAAGCTCCGAAGTAATTTGTATAAGTCTCGCCTATTTTTATACGAAGCGTTCGTACGAATCTTTAGATTTGTCACGATCGGCGACTCACGATCCATTCACTCTTACAGCATCCGCATTTATATTCGTATACGTGACGATATTGCTGCCGTCTTCAATGGGCGTCTGCCGCAATAGATTCAGCAACGCGCTGTTTATCACGAGCGGTATGTTCGCCTTGCCGTTCTGCAAGTTTGAATGAGTCCTCTGGATCTTCGGCAACGTGCTCTTCATCACCGCGTTCTCGCTCGAAGGCACTTCCCCGTTCACGGCGTTTGAGACAACGACGTTGCTCTTCAGGCACGGTAGGACCGTCTGCGAATTGATCAGAGACGAACTGGGACGCGTGGAAGGCGCGAGGCTGTGCGAGCTACAGCTTTTATCCTCGATACTCGCCTCGGAGTCCCTCCGTTCGCTCAAGCTGGTCTTGTACTTCCGTTGGCCGTTCAAGGACGAGAAAGAATCCCTCTTCAGGGTCGCCTTTGCAACTGAGTTGATCGATTTCGAGCTGTCCAAGGTGTTGCATTTTTCTGACATTACCGAAATCGACGTGCCTTTTCTATCCGGTAAGTTTAAACTTGTGATCGACGATCTCTTGTACAGCTTTCTGTCAGACTGCTTCCGTTCATCCGTCGAATGTTCCTTGCGCTCCTCTGTGGTGTCCGTAGGCAGGCTGCTCTTACGATCGTGACTCATGCAACTGATTCTGCTTATATTCGCTAGATTCTGATCCGAGATGTGGATCGAGCGAGGTATTTCGTAACCGTTCGTAGGGTTCTCCCTTAGAATGATATCTTCATTATCTGCTAATAATTCTAGATACTTCGGAGCCTCGTCGGATTGTGGGCCGAGCGTGGCGTTGTTCGAGTTCTGCAGGAAGGGTTGCATGTCTCGGCTTCCCTCAGAGCTACTGGACTTCCAGGAGTTTCCTATACAGAGGAACGATGACAATTTATAGCAAAGTAACTGAACTTCATTAACTTATTAATTGCGGAACTCTAAGAAAAACGTATTTCTTCGTGATGAGAAAACGTTATTTTAGTACGTACGTCTTCGTACACTATGTGTTATATTATTTTTCTAATATATATGCGCAAACAATTGCGCATGTATCACGTTGCGCACGGGTTAATTGCAATGATTGGAAAAATACGCTCGGTGAAGAGTGGAAGAGTCGTATCTCCTGGTGTGTAGGATGGTAATGTAGAGAGGCAGATGATGTTTGTTAAGACCTACCTGAATTATTATGATTCTGATTCTCGTCAGCAAAGTAAGCCATGTTAGACACGCCTGCAAGCACGAGCCATGCAATGATCAATATGTATTCAAGCAGACAGAGTAATATTCCAGTACATTTTGAGGATGAAGAAGTTTCGCGATAAAACGGATTTTTCGTCGCGTATGATTTGACAGCGTCGAGTAATGTGAATGTAATGAGAAACATGCTTATTTTTCGCGACGCAGGAAACGCGAAATCGAAATCAATCGAAGAGACTAAATCTCCGTTGTATGCAACAACTCGCGAAGGATTTCTTCATTTTCAAACATTCGTAATTTACGAAGTAAAGAAAACTTTTCATTTATTACAGTTTTTCTCATTCTGTGAATTCCGTTTTCTGAAGAAAAACTTCTCACAATTTATACATTGTATGTAAATGACGTATTATGTGCAAATTTTTAATAGTCACGTTATATACGCACATAATACCAGAATGAATGATTCGTGAGTATATCGTTTTATGTAATGCGAAGGAGTAAAAAAATTGCATAATTTCAATCAACATTCTATAGATTCGTAGAGATTCCTTGCTCCATGCAGTGATATGCGCGCAAGTTAATGTTAATTCACCTCTGCGTGCCAGATAGTGCCCAGCGTGCACCGGGCTCAGCACCGCGTCTTCTATGTGACCCCTTAGGACGACGATGCTCTCGAGACAAATTTTGAAGCTCGGTCTGGCGTCCGCTGCGCTCCAGCAGCGCAGCATCAGCTGGTGTAACGTCGGTGGGCAATTGAGGGGTTTCGGCGGTCTGCCGCCCGCACGCACGTAATGCAACACCTCGAGATTAGTTCTGGCAGGATAGGGTTGCTGGCCTAACGACGTAATTTCCCACATTAACACCCCGAACGCCCAAACGTCGCTCTGTGAAGTGAATACCCCGTCCACCAAGGATTCCGGTGCCATCCAGCGAACAGGCAGCAGACCTTCTCCTTCCTGAAATTTTAGCAGTGAGTTAATTCGTTTACTTGAAATGTATCCATCTTTGAAGCGAGCGTGCGTTAAATCGGACAACGTTCACTTAATTTCTCTTGTTCAAAAATGGAAATAATTATTTTTCTTAAGCTTTGCTTACGTGAAGACAAATAATATTATTATAATAAAATAAAATGTAATAAAAATTATTATATATATATATATATATATATATGATAAATAAGTGTAGCTTAGGAAGTTTTCTTCATCTTTTTCCTAAAAGAATGCATTTTACCTTGCGGTAATAGTCATTCTTGTAAATATCTCTGGCTAGTCCGAAGTCGCCGATTTTCACGACGCGGTTCTCGCGATCCCTCGCAGACACCAGACAATTTCGACACGCGAGATCTCTGTGCACGAAATGCAGCTCCTCCAGGTAGCGACAGCCTCGCGCGACGTCCTCGCACATGGCGAGCAGGTCCTGCAGACGCAGAGCGTGCGGGTCCGTGGGTTGCAGGGACCGACTCTCCCTCAAATAGCTCAACAGGTCACCGACCTCCATTAATTCCAACACGAGTAACGGAGGATCCGTATCTAAGCAAACGCCCAGCAACCTCAGCACGTGTTTGTGGCGAAAGTGGCTCATGAGTCTAGCCTCTTGCAGGAATTCCGTCTTCTCTTGCGAAGACGCGTCCTTTCGTAGCATCTTTATGGCGACGGGCGTTATGCCTGGTCCTTCTAAATCCTTAGCATTTCCCTGATATACCTGCAAGACATTTTAGATTAAATTACTATGAATCCTATAAAATAAAAGATATATCTTTAATATTGCAAAAGTATTTTTTTTCTGCTCGACAACGACTGAAAGTGGTTTTATCTTTTTATTTCTTAGTTCTTCAAAATTAATTTTTTTTTCTGTAGATTACAAAATTATTTTTAGAATTAGATCTTACCTTTCCGAATGCGCCACTGCCTAGGAACTTTGTCAGCTTAATTTGCTCTTGTCTGATTTTGGGCAGGGCAGAGTCATCCGGATCATTTTGCAGCGTAGAAGCGTAAAGCGCGTTAGATTGAACGAAGTTCCCGCGAGGGATCTCGCGGAGGGTCGCTAATTCGACATCGGACACAATCGGAGGCAAAACTGTCTTCTTGTCCTCTTTCCGTTGTCGATATACTGCTGGATAACGTTACGATATATTTGTCTAATATCATGTATTATCACTTAATGTATAAATATAAATTGTCTTTTATTATCAAGTTTAACTTTAGAAATGCTATTCTATTGAATATAATTTGCGATCGAAAGCTCGAGCGTCGCACCAAGTATACTTACGCCAGAAAAAATAACAAAAGCACACCAACATTATGGTAGTAACGATCGCGATGAGGCCCAACATCAGCGGTAGATGCTGTTGCGTAGCCAATATTCCTCCGGCGGACTCCGTTAGATCAACGACCGCGCTCGGTCTGCTCCAAGCGCCGAAACCGTAGGCATTTTTGGCCTGCACGCGAAATTGATACTTCTGATCCACATCCCCGGGAATTATCCAGTAATTGTCCGTTCCGTTATAATATAAATTCCAGTGCTCGTTTTCGCTACTCTCGTCGTCTTGGTTGCTGTCATTGACGACCAAGCCTTCCAGTCGATACCAAGTGACTTGCGAGCCGTGAGCTTGCGCGGGTTCCCAATTTAATTGATATACAGAATTCCGGAATTTCGTTACCACAGGCACCCCTGGAGCACTCGGGACGTCACCTTTGTTGTACAAAAGAATACAGTTTAAGTTTTCTCTTTGTTTTACTTCAATATATTTACTTCTATTCAAAACTTTATCGCGTTAATTCTGCCTTTTATTTCTATCAAAGAGAAAACTGTTACACACGGTTTTCTTTCATAAGAGCACTGTAAACAGGTTTTCGAACTTTAGCATGGCCGATTATGCATTTTCACGAAGTCGCACAAACCGATACTGTATCATGTTAGCGTATTATTTTTAAACAACTATTCTAAACGTGGACTTCATTATGATGATAAACATTTTAGGGTCAAAGCACGTAACATGGTGTAGCGATATACGACGGTCGTAGTCGTCGTAGTCCTCGACTTGACAAATCAGGATACGCCAAAGCTTGTGCGTTACTTACGTCCACGATTATGACTGTCATATGTGCTTTGGCTTGAGTATACGTCTTCGAAAAATTGCAGATCTTTTTGAACTCGTCGAGCTTTATCGAGGTTAAATAAAAATTAATTCGGCGTGAATGTTTCCGGATTCGCAATACCTTTTTATTAAAAAAATTAATGCACAAAAAAATTTACGTAAAAAAGCAAGCACTTCTTATTCTTATCGGATAGAAAAAGTATGAGACACCTTTCGAGAGATTCTGATTTACGCATACAAGAGCAATCAAAAGAGAACCATTAAAGGCTTGATATAAAAAACCGTAAGAGCGAATAATAGTATTAGGAGAAGTTATATTCTGCTGTAGATTATTTAATATTTATTTTAATTATAAGTAACACAATAAAGATTGCTCTTTAAATTTATCATATTTATTATAAATTTTCTTATAAATACACGATCTAATTGCACAGTCTTCCACAATATTACCATCGATCTCACGCAATTTCTTCGACGAGGGAGAATTAATTTTGAGAATATGATATATACTTTTTATACCAAAACCTTTGATTCCCGAGTGGCTTACCGGTTGCATTGATGAAATTTGTATTGTCAATGCACCGCGGAATAGCGAGCACCGCGTACTCGAGAAGGAGTACGAAGGCGCATAGCGTGGATAATCGGATGAGGTAAGAAGATGACCTCATAGTGATTGACACTGTTACAGCGCGCGTCAAAAATGAAACTAGGTAGCCATCGCGTGTTGCCGTCTGCTTTTAAACGAAAAAACGGGCGCCAAAAAACGGAAACTTATTATCAAAACTCAATCGTACGCCAAATTCCTGAACTACGTTCTGATATGATGTCTGATATGACTCAAGTCCAAGTCGATATATAATTAAAGTCGGATAAGAAATCCACAATTGTGCCAATTTTAAGGATTAGAGGACCAAAACATACATTACTAGATAAGATTAATCTTTTATCATTAATTCGATTAATGAGATTGACAAAGTGATTGAGTAACGATAATTTGACGAGAAATGATACTGTGAAAATAATCATATAAAAAAGAAGCATGAGAGACATGTATTGCTTGGTGCTATAACATATTCGCAAGTTATTCAACATATTCCTAGAATTCCTAGATCAACATGAAGAAAGAGAGAAGCGACAAGAGATAAGCAACTTATATCTGCCTATCCGGCCGAACGCCGGATCAGTGCACGACGATCTGATAAAAACCGATTTTATCAGAAATTTTCGGTATCAGAAAACTCGGATCTTTAGCCCACCCTGCCAGACGGGAGGGTACCGCAAAACATCGAGTCATCAGTCAGATTTGTTCTGCTACAAATCTCTACATCTCTAGTCAGATTTCAGATTTGATAGCGATGCACGGCTTGTTTTAGAAGAGAATTAACAATACTCAAGCTCGACAATACAGTCCCGCACTTCTGAATATCATTCGCCTCGAATGTTCGTCTCGAAAAAAGAGTGGGTTCTCATTAGAACAGGTCCCAACTGTCTAGGCCACGATCGCCACGAGGCGCCTTGTGGTCTGCGGCGGCCCCGCTTATTATTATTATTATTAT